>NC_048894.1:98406215-98643036 GCF_011077185.1 Oxyura jamaicensis | reverse complement strand
CAGCACTTCTCAGCAGCAGACACAACACCAGTGTGATACCACTGCTGTTCTAGCTACAAGTGCAGTGCACAGCACTGTATGGGCTGCTGCAGGGAACGTTAACATCCCAGCCCATAAGTACACCTTATCAGGTATTCACCACCTAGGGAAACACAAATTGGGCAGTTACTATTATGTGGTGAGCATGGCCCTTAAGTGTGCATTACCATGCATAATGTGAAGACTGAACCAGAGAGAAAACAAAAAGAAAGAACAAAATAAGATCCAAATCAATGGAGAACTTTAAGACAAGAGCTTGGTTTTTAAGGTGTAATGATCAAGGAGGAGATCCATGGCTTACAAGTACATGAACATAAGTTAGAAAATCATAGAAATTTCCTAGATCATAGGTAATTAAAACTAGCTTTATTACAAAAGAAAACCAATATAATATGTGCTTCATAGTAGCACAGTATAAATTTCAGAAATGTTTGTATTATGTTCCCTGAGGAAAAAAAAACAATTGGAAAATTCAGTCTTGGCAATATATAGGTGCAGTCCAAACAACTTTTCTGTTTCTAAATCATAATTTTCACAGTTATACAAGCCCTGCTTTAGCAATATTCTTCCTCTGATGTTTTGCAGTATAAAGGCAGACATCTCTGGTTATCTTCAGAGCGGATATGAGTACTGTGCACAGTGAAATAGACAATGTTCAACTTCTTTAATTAGATCATTCTGTATTTAGTTTGTGGATGATGCTAAGAATGGTTCTGTGACCTTCTCATTTTGAGGATTAAAGAATCCACTTGTAAAGCTTTTTTCAGCAAATAATGTTTTTGCTATTTCTATCAGGACATTTATGCACCACTGACAAAGCAGATACTAACAATAAAGAGGAAAAACAGGGGCAGCAGTGTATCTTCCCATCATCTCCTGCTAGTACTGACAGCTTTTGCTGTGATGAAAAATGTAATGGGATATACAGGTAATACTGGATTTCTTGTTTAGATTTTACATCCTTTACTTGTTCAGTCAAGTGCACTGAAGCCAAGATGAAACAAAATGACTGATCCAAAGAGTTCACATTTATCTTTCTTTTTTTTTTTTTTTTTCTCCCTCAAAGTCCTGATTTCTCCCAAATATCTATGAGAAAAGAGTGGAACAGAAAAGGAAAATAAGACAATGTTATTTCTTTGCCAACAGCCAGTCCCTATATCACAGAATTCTTCTTTAGAAGACAATATTGCTATATTTCATAAGGGGTGCAATAAGAAAAGCAATTTCTGTAGGCACTTTCATGGATTCAGGTTGAGCTTTGAAATTTTCACTAATGTGAACAGAAGTCATGCCAGTAAATCCCAATAACGTCCACTGGAAAACAGGAAAGAAAACAATAAAAGAGAGAATGAGAGAATGAGAGTGAAACAAAACAACTACTCTGAATCCAACTGCTCTGCTCCAACTAACCAAAATACTGCTACTTCTGTCACAGAACCCACATGAAACCACAACCTGTATCACACCACTTTTGTCCAAAGCTCTAAATCATTAAAGAGATTAAAGGGAAGGCAAGGGGCAGGGGGAGAGGTTATGGAGGAGGAGGTTGTAAAAAGCAAGTTTAGACAGCCCTGTGGAAAAGAGGCAAGGAGTTTAAAGAAGCAGATATTTTTATCTAAATCATCCCTGACTAAGTTCAGGCACTCAGTGGACTCCCTGCCCATTGCCCAGTCGATATAATTAACCAAAGTAACAGAAAACTTATCTTCCCAAAGGGAAAAGAATCCATGTCCAACTGGGGCAGCAAGTGGAACTGGTTCAGAGAAGAGCCAGCGGCATTGTCACTGGGGAAGGAGTGTGGCTGCCCCTTCTGGCAGAACCCTTAGCCTGTTGTGCATACCTTCAGTGGGCAGTGAACTCACCAGTGATACCCTAGCAGAAAACGTGTTCTTTAAGGACCTCTTCATTTATCGTAAGGCTCCTTTACTTGGAGAAATGTAGGAGAAGCTGTAAGTCAAATCAAAGTCAAAGAGATCCTACATTTTAATAAAAACACAGTAACAAAGGCAACTATTTTCTGTTTAGCTCAGAACACCCTAGGAAATTGATGGAGCACAGCTACTGAAGTAAGGACTGAGAAATACCCTTAAGCCCTCTTTACCATGAAATGGGGCATCAGTTATGTGTTTCCCCATCTACATTTAGTAAGCTCTGCAGTACAGAGCGAGGTGGGTGTCTCTGTCTTTATAATATAATAATGTTTTATATAATAACAATAATGTATTTATAATGTTAACGTCTTTATAATGTAATAATGTTTATACTGTATAATGTTGTAATACAACTCAATTGAATTAAACATTTAAGTAACATTCCTATAACAGCCTGAGATCAAAATAGGAGAAATTATACTCTATAAAACAAAATTGCTATTTGTTCCTCAAAGCTGTCTTTCAAGATAACACACTCAGCATACTAGTGATAGATAAATTGTTGATTATGAAACTAATTCCATGGGGTTATTCCACAGCCTGATACTGCACATTCTTTACTCACACATTTGGGAACAACAACCAAAAAGACAAAGGAGATGAGACTTTAAAACCAAACTCATTTTAACAGTAAAAAATTAAGAAAAAAAGAGCTAAAAAGAACAAAATATAAAAGATATACTGTGATTTGCATAATATATAATGTAACAGTGTGGTTGAAAAAAATAAGGGAAGGAAAAGGGAAAACTTCAAAACATTTCTGGTATAACAAAGATCGTTAAAGGCGCTTTGAGATGTTTCTTTTACCACCATTTAAGGATCCTTTCTAGGACACAACATAATTTTCTTCTACAAGAAGAAATTATTTATTATTTTATTTTTACAATACAAATCATGGAAATCCTAAAATCTCTTAGATAAGATCACATTAATAAAATTGTTTAAAAACAGACACACAGTGTCATCACTACGTTAAAGTCTGGCAACCAAGACAAGATTTTTCCTAAGAACTGTGCAAGGAATCTGGAACCATTTGAATATAAATGTTATAAACCACACTAATTCATAGATCAGAGAGATTCCTATATGCAAATATTGTCAATGAGTACATAGGAACACAGTCTGAACACTTGCTGAACTAAAGGATAAAGAAACACACAGAAGTAGAGTTCAAGTATGAAGGATGACATTACAAATAACTCACCTGAATACATCAAAGCCCGGCTCCCTAAAGCATCTATATTTTCACTTACATCAATGGAGCAGTAATTCTTTCTATACTTTTAGCAAAGCATACAGCAGTTAGCTGAATGTACCAGTTGCACCACTGACATATTCTTATATGTTTCTGTTTGATGAAATAGTTTGCTTTCATTCTTACTCATGCCAGCACTTAAGCATGTACATTGAGTTCAGCAAATGCTAAAATATTCTCTTGAATTGAAATCTGGAATCACTTTCCTGTCATTCTGTTAAAATCATTACAGCAAACTAAGCAAGATTGCAGCACAGATTATATATGCATAAACATTTCATTTATTTAAAAGCTAGATACATCTCACTGAGGCAACATCCATGGATACTAAAAGTCATACACACACATGGCCAAATGGAGAATGCACAAATTCACTCCACCAGACAAAGGAGTGGAATCACCAAAGAAAGCTGCTATAAGAATTACCTTGCCATTGCTCTTCTTAAAAGTCATGCTCCAAATGGCCTATGACAGCTGCGGGGAGGTAATCCTATTATTCAATCTAAAATAAGTTGCTCCTGTTACTGTAAGAAATACTTTGCATAAGAAAGGTTTGTGAGAATGGTAAATAAAATGCAGAATGGCCTTGGAAAGTATCAGCAGAGTTACAGCCTACCATGATGGAAATGGCTCTGAATGCAGAGACTTTAGATTCTACAGTATTCAAATATAGATCCTCACTATTCTTAGTCACACAGCACTACTGCTGTCAAGGTCCAATCAATTAATGGATGAAGAACATCCATTTGAAGGACAAGAGGAAAGTTTTGCCAGTAGACAGAGAAAAATGCTTGCTGTAGCACTTTCAGACCTCATGAAGTTTACTGTAGTTGAACCAAACTCGAAATCTGGAGTTTAGAAGTGTTCCTGGATTCCCCTCCCACACTAAGCTAACACATCCCCCAGATATGCTTTCTGCTATATTTGACTGGCTGAAAAATCTATCCCATACAACTTATCAGTCTTTAACTATGTGATGACAGGAGTATTTTCCTGCTCGGTTTTAGAAATGAATCAATATCACAAAAAGTTGGAGGTGTTCATCTACAGGAATTAAAAGTTGTGCAGGAGGCATGGAGACAAGAAAGAAGTGGAAGGTAAAGGAGCCTCATGTCCTCACTGCTGAATACAAATGTTGTCACAGTGTGTTTGTGTGCACAAGCCTACAGGAAAGCCTTGGTTTGCAGTTCAGCATCACCTCTTTAAGAGCTGTGAAGCTGCAAAGACACAGGGTCTTGGCAAACTCTAGTTAACAGTCGAAGGAAAGCCATCCTACTGCCCCAGTCACTCATGTGAAGTGGGGTAAGAAAGAGTGATTTAGGAAGCCGATCATTATTGCCTGTGAATTCTTAGCTGCTGCTTTTCAGATCCACTCTTTCTCCAAGCTGTGTTTCTGGGCAATAGCAGACTGCTGCCAGTCACACAATAGCTGCCTTTCCCCTCTAGACCTCTGGGCCCTAGCACTTCAAAGCTTCATTGGTGTGAAAGCTTAATTGGTGTGAAAGATTAGTATACCAAGATGCATATATTTTTAAGTGACACCAATGCTTTTAAACATTCACAACAGTACTAAAGTCCCCTTTCAGCTGCCAATTGCATATTTATGATCATAAAGATGTGACATTGTGGTTTTAGTTGTAGCATATTCCTCAAAGATATGCTTTGTTATAAATCTGCTTACACTATACTGTAGACAATTTATATCATTTATCTTTTTGCAAATTTACGGCAGGTGCTACTGTGAAAAACAAGCTCACTGAGCAGACCAGTATCCCTGACCCTTTTATATAAGACCATTTTTATCCTTCCACATAGCTTCCAATTTAAAATCAGGAGAAAAAAAAAAAAAAAAAAAAAAAAAAAAAAGATGTATGCAGCTGCCATTGTCCAGATAAGGCAATGTTTTCCTGACCCTCAAAGTCATAGTTTGTTTGATAGGTTAACATTTCAATCTAAAACTTTTTTTTTTTTCTTTTTTTTTTTTTCTCTCTGTGCTGGCCTGAAAAGATATTTGATACAGAATTGAATAGACAACACATCTTGTCTTTATCCTCATTAAATATTCTTATACAATCTCCAAAATTCTGATCTAAGGTTCTATTCAGATACTGTAGATGATATAGATGAAACAGCCTATGCTGCTGAATTATGCTTCATAAATGTTTTCTTTGTTATCTTCATACCCACTTCACTTTTAGCTCCATATGCCTCAGGATTAGTCAGGCTACATTAATTCCAGATATGGAGACATTAGGCTTCCTACTAAGATAGGAAAGTTCTGTGATTACAATGTAAGAATGCGATCATGAAATCTGCTTCAACAGGCAATGATGCTATAGATTTTCTGTCAGTTACAGCCTAAGCTCTTAAATGATAAAATCAGCTGCTCCAAGATAGGTATGTGCTTTAGCATTTTCCCGCATGAGGCTTCATATCAGTTCTCTTCATCTGTAAAATGGAGGCAACATAATTTCTTCACAGTTACAAGGGTAAATTTGTAGAGTCTTGTTCTCATTTCTATGGTTAATTCATGTTTCTTTAGCAAAGTTGAGGGTGTATGTGTTATTTCCATGCCCTTCTCAGACTGCTGCACACCACTTGTGCGTAGTGGTGTATTAAGTGGCTACTGTTGCGTAGATTAACTGGGTTCTAACAAACACAATCTCATGATACCTTCATAAAGCAAAGTAAATTGTATCCATCTCCAAGAAGGAATATAACACGAGTCTTCAGACTATTAGGCTGATGACTTTTGAAAAGCTATGAGTGGTTGCTCTTTTAAGGCATTTCAGAATGTCCTTTAAAGTTCTTTAAATCCTAGTATTCCATTAGCCTTGCAGGAGAATTTTAGCACTGAAATGCTTGAGTGTGACATGTTCTTACAACAGGCATGAACATGGACTGCATCTGGAGTAGCACCTTTTACACATCTGGAGATATGAGTTTGCATATACAGATACATAGAGCATACATATATGTCAAAGGTATAACACACATAACACATGCACACACACAATTGTCCCAGTGGGTGAAAAGCTAGGGGACTTCGTTTCAGATTTTGATATCAGCTGGAATTGTGCGAAAAATCAGGTCATTCTGAGTTCATTCCTTACCAGCTTACATGCTAACTGTAAGCTAAGGAGATCTTCAGCTACTGAGACATTACCAAGTATATTACAGATTTCATCTGATATTTTGAAAGTCTCCAGCAACATTATTTCAAGATAAACATTCAAGAAAGTACTTTCCAAATATTTGTTCTCTTTATAGAGCGACATTATAAATGAGCACACTTTCTGTAGCAGATTCACATCTGAGCAATCCATATATACTTATTCTATTTGTTATGGTGTCTGTTGCTCCAAAGCAAAAGAACATAAAGAACATAAGAGAAGACCTGGACCATGAAGCTCCATCCTCCAGAATCATAGAATGGTTTGGGTTAGAAGGGACCTTAAAGACCATCGATTTCCAACCTCCCTGTCCCATGGGCAGGGACACCTCCCACTAGACCAGGTTGCTGAAAGCCCCATCCAGCCTGGTCTTGAACACCTCCAGGGATGGGGCAGCCACAACTTATCTGGACAAAAGAAGCTTGAGATCCAGAATCTTGTGAATGGAACCGGTTTTTAATACAGAGACTACAGAGAACCTGTTTCACCTCCAGAACACTTTCCATCACTCAAAAACAAACATAAAATATATAAAAATCCATAAACAGACATTTGCTACACCAGTATGCCAGGAAAGATCACAGGCACTCTTGTGTCTTCTATCCCTGCAACACAATGTGCAAAACTATGGTCCAAGTGAAGTTAAGGAAAAATCAGATAAATCATTATACATAATGTCACTGTCCATGAATAATGGCCTGAGAAGGTAATAACAACAGTTTTGCATCATATGATATATACAGACTCTCAATGTATAACAGTCTATATAAAGACTCTCAATGTATAACACTGGTCTACAGTGATGTGACAAATCATTATCTGCTCTATTTCAGCTGGAAAAGCCCACTTCACTCAAACTTCCATTGTTTTTTTGATCTGTGGACTTTTTTTTTTTTTTTCTACTGCAGAAATATGGATCAGTTTGGACATGTAGAAGGAAGGAGAGAGATGTGCATAATAAAATTTGCTCGTATCTGACAACCCAACAAATATGACAAAAAAAAAAAGTTGATCATGGAAAATGATGTGTCACCATTTATATATAACAGACAAATTATGAAATGCATGAATTAAAGCAGCAAGGAAATGCTGGCTTTTGATAGGTTCTAGATAACACAGCTGCTTCACCTGTGTTCCTTAACTTCAGCTGCTTTATTTTGAACCTAAATAATGTTGCTTTTTTGGTAGTGTTTTTTTTTCACTGTTATTTGCAACCTTATTCCATAAGTCAGCTCTTGTAGCTTTAGATCCAGCAACGTGTACAATCGCTACAAGGAAGGTTGAATTTTATCATGACATTATACGAGGCACAAAGTGATATTTTGTAAGAGATAAAGAGAAACATTGCAAATAAGATATATTGAAAGAAATATTCTCCTTTGCAGATATAGAGTTCCTGATCAATGATGAAGGATTAAAGTATATTACTAAGTATACTATCTTCAGAAAATGCCAGCTTAAGTAATACTCCCACTGTGAAATAAAGAAAAAATACTGCCTGAAACAGTAATAGTTTCTCCTTTTAACTGATACTTGCCTTCTCCGTTTAACTGATATTTACCATACCACTTCAAGTAAAACAAAACAAACAAACAAAAAAAAGAGACAAATACAGGTAAACTGTGCCACTCCAATCAAAATATATTATTAAGATGCACATATACCAAGAAGTGAAGAACGTCTTATTTATTGCATGTTGTTGCAGAATTCATCTCTACCATACAAAGGATGCAGTACTGTAAATGCATTTTAGGGTATTAGGAGGACCTGTTATAGAAAGGGAAAGAAAATATCTTACTAAAATTTACAGTGCTTTATTTTCACTTATAAAGATAGATTAAAATACTGCTATAACTGATGTGATATATGCAGAATATGCAGAATATTCTGGCAAGAGCTACCTCTAATACTACTGCACTAGAATTGGAACCATGATGAATAAAAGTTGACCAAAATCACCCAAGTAATGATTGGAGTGATGAATGTAGCACTGAAATTAAAACAATCCAAAACCTACTGTTAATATCTTGGATAGCAGTTATTTTCTAGGACACGGGGCAAACATAAAGCATGTGCATTAGGAGACCACGCCATGTGACAAATAAGAACTGGAGACTATTCTGCTATCTTAAGTGCTTTAGGAAGGATAGAATTCTTGGTCTGCCTTACCATCAAAAAAACCATACATTAATTTGTTTTAATGCCACTTTCCAAAAATACCAAGGAGAAATGGCACAGCTCACGCAAGATACTATCCTGAGCTAAGAACTAAGTTCTATTTGGAAACTAAGAACTAAGAACTATTTGGAAAATGCTGTTTTAGGAATTAGGAAATTAGGAAAACAGCATTTGTCTCAAAAGTTAGTCTTGCCTTATCTCATATTCTAGAAACTTCAGGCAAAACCTCTGATTCGAGACAGTATACTGCATAGGTATATAGAAAAGCACCAGGCCAACCTTGTTATCATCCTTGTTTAGTATTTTTATTTCAAGAATGCTTTACATTATGTTGATGAAGCTCATTGAATTTTTTCAATCTTGCAGAAAAAAAAGATAATAGTAATCCTATTTTTGATGTATTTGATTAGAACTATCCATTCATTGGGAACATAAATTAATCAAAAGAAAGGTGAGCCAAGTAAACCAGTCAAAAACTGTTTTTCTAAATTGAGTGAATAAAATACTTCCTTATTTGAGATATATATATATATATATATATATATTATCTGGAGTTGCCCCTATAAATTTATCTTTGAACTGCTAATTTAGAGAAGTCAGTTTGAACAAACTGAAATATTTATACAGGATGAGCGTGTTCCAAAACATGTGATTGACTAAGAGCTCCTTCACACCCACTGTATACTCAGATGGTGTCTTTTCTTATCTACTTAACTCTCTTCCTATTTTTCCTTTTTATTCAGATTCTTCACATGTTCTCACTAATCATTAGAGTATTAAAACATTACCAGGTCATAAGCAACTCTTTTAAGCAGAGTTACTCATTTGTAGGGAAGACTCCAGAGATAAAAATGAGCCAGAAATGTCCCTTGAAGTCATAGGAGAGTCTTCAGCTGACAAAAGAATAGGCATTATTTATTAACATGTGTCCTCCTACAAGCCTCTTTTCTGGAACAGTCAGAAAAGATATGCAAAGGAAGTCCCAAATGATGGATGCCCTGCAGAGACACAGGGACCAGTTTTCAGCATTGTGTTCTCAAACTATTTTTCAATGCTAAACTGAACTGAACTTCTCTATCATAGCATTCACCTTCCCCTAAGGAAGGATGTGTGTTTATATCAGGTATTGCTAGGTAAGAGCATGGCCAGTAGAAATCGTTCATCCCATTTTTCCACAGCAGAGTCCAAATTTCTGTTTGCACAAATGAAAAGCTAGAGCTCTATATACAGTTGGAACCCATTCTCTATCAAGTGGTAGAAAGGAAAAACATTAAAAGTTAAAAGAATATTTTTCCTTAGTTTGAGTAACCAGAAAGTATAATACCAGCATGCAATCAGAGTGAAATATGGCTGAAAGAGAGAGCAGCTCAAATACCCTATATGTTGCTGACATGGACACCAAGGAGAGCCTGGCAGAAAGCTAAGATGTACTATTTTTCCTTTTATGGAGAAGTTTAGAAACAACAACAAATAAAAATAAATACTAAAATACTAAAATAATAATAGTACAAGCAACACCATTTATTCACATGAGAAGAATACTGGAGCAGCATTCCTGCCCGCTCTTGGTGAATCAAGAGCTGGATTTGATCCTCAGTCCTGAAAGCCCTCCATATACAGAACCTCCATGCATATTAAGAGATGGTTTGAAAAGACACACAGAGTTTGAAAATGAAGACTTGACACTGACTTGTTTATAAAATGACATGCTCCAGAAAAGCCTTCATATAACTGAAGTGGAATTCCTTGGTTGCCTGTGTTTTTCACAAACAGGATGTTACTCAGATGCTACTAAGTGGTAACATTGCAATTCATCAATTAAAAGGAGTCAGTGCCATCAACCTGAGTGTTATTTTGCAATGCGTGAGCAGCCATTCTGCTCTAGTTGATTACAGAAGCTGAAGATTTTGCCACGATATTGACTCTCCAATTCCAGCATTTCACCCTTAAGTGAATATTGAGTCATTTCTCAGGAACTACAAGAAACAGCTAAGCAGATGTGCTCGGTCAGCCTTGTCAGCTTTTCCCTCATGCAAATCCAAATTTATCAAAGTTTGATTAGCACTGCAGAGGGAAAAAAAAAAAAAAAAGAGCAACTATCTACTAGAGACCTGCACCATAACAGGAATTACTAGAGACCTGCAACATAAAGGGAATCACAGTTTTTGTAGTTTCTCCATTAAAGAAAGGTACAACCTAAATAATATTGAAAGCTGTGAAAATAATGTATCAAAGGTGAAATCACATAATCAGAACACTTTTTCTTACAGCCCACTTTTGCCATATGTAAAAATACAGCAATAGTACAAAGTACTGCTGTTGCATTCAGTTTTCAAATCAGATTAAAGAAATCCATTATTCACTGGATAAAATGATCATGATTATTTTTTGTACTTAATCCTAAACAATTTAGATTAAATTCCTAAGCCTGTGTATCCTTAAATTCCTGTGGAAAGACTTTTGGAACACACTTTATAGCCATCTGCTTAAGTGGATGATGTAAGGTCACATTCAGTAGAAGTCTTCAATGAAAGATAAAAAAATAAAAAAAAATAATAAAAAAAAATTGCAAGTCTTGATGCTTTTGAAACGTTGATTTGGGGTTGACAGGAAAAAGAAAAAGGGGCCCTCACATCATTTTTTTTTCTGTTTATTCAACGGCTATTGCTCCAAAAAGACCGCTAGCAAAACATAGAAGTTCAAATGATATTTCATTCATGCCTGCAATATCCATTACTTCATGAAATAAATGACCCTGAGAAATGTCAGTTTATACATTTTAAAACAAGTTTTAATTTAGGCCTGTTGTCACAGTACAGAGCAATATCATAATTAATGATGTGAAACTGGTAGCTAAGATGTTGTTACACATGAGGATGTCACAGTGAATCAAGTTAAACTAGCTACTAAAAAAATTCAGCATTGGAATATTAGTAGTTATACACACAGTATATCAAATAAATCTTTGACAAGCTACATAAAAAAAGGGTATGGATTAAATATGATATGGGATGAGCAGATTTGGTACAAAGCTGGCCCAGAATCTCAAAATGCCAGGAAATCAAGGCCTGTGGATAAGTCAGGCTACTTATTTGCCAGCCTGACCTACTTCTATTACACTTATCATTCTTTGGAATACCATTCACAAGAGTCTCTCTGTCAGAGTAAAAGACACTGTTAACTCATCAGAGTTCTGATGTAATTTCTAACAAGGCTGCATACCTTCTGGAGATATGTTTATGAGCATTTTTAGGAAGTGCTCTGAGCTGCTCAAAACACCTTTGTCCTGTTAAAAGACAGTTTTTTCTAGATCAAATTAGCATTTACACCTAGGAAAAGACAGATTTAAAAATACTTGCAGCTGCTATTTTTCATTATAGAAACACATGTTAACTGCATACGTTATTTCTTATCTAAATATCCACAAACAATACTAAGTTTTAAGAGAGCATTACATAACTTAAACTGTGTAACAGACTGGAGGTATAGTATCTGCTGGGCCCGGGTAAGAGCCGCATAGTCCATTCCTTATTCATCCCGTGGGTTAGCAGGAGGCAATGGGCACACTTAACCAATATAAAGCCCCAGCCCCAGGGATGGAGGTGGAATTTACATTTAGAATCTGTTACTTCCATAAAAATAATTTGTGGTTTGCCATTATTCCACTGCATTCAGTTTATCTTCACTCAAACAATACACATTATCCATTGACTGACTGGAACAGAAGAAAGACATTTAAGAACAAACAACCACAAAACCTCCAAGTCTGCCTTGTTGTACATGTATTAACTTATAGCAGGAGACAATCACCTGCCTGCTACTTACACATTCTAATACACATTCTAATACCTTTTCAAGAAATAAGCACATATATGAGCTATTATTGCTCTTGTACATATTTGTTCCATTTCATGGATATCTTTTTCTTTAATAATCCTCCATTAATAATGTTCTTAATCTTGATTTCTACTTTTGAATACTTTTTTTGCCCCTTAACTAAGGACTGTACTCCTGTGGACAGTCACTCATGCTCAACAGTTTTGTACTATCAGACACTACAGCTACTGGAGTGCCTGATTGCAAGCTGCAGGTATGCAAGCTAATTTTGAACTGGCTTGTTCAGACAATAACTTGAGTGAAAATTCAGCACTGAGGTCTTTATCCTGCCCTATTTAGAATTCCACACTGCTGCCATTAGAAGCCTCATCCCCTTTAACAAAGAAAAAACTAAAACTAAAACTATTGGCTGCAAAGTTATAGATACAAAAGTCACTTCCCCTATATGTATAGATTCATCTCTGTGTAGTGTAACTATTTAAACAGAGTATTTTGAGATCATCCTTACGGGTAGTGCTTTCTCTGCCTCTTTCTTTACTACCATACATTTCACTCTCCTGTCACATAACCCTGGCTACATCTTACTCCCAGTGTCTATCTTTAATGAGCTCTTTTGTACATGCACTGATGGTGTGCCTCTAAGGAACATATTTACTATTCTTTCACTGAGGACTTCTCTCTCAGTGAAAACCTGAAAGAGTATCTTGTATCCCCTTGTACTGCAGGGGTATTTTCTCTTGTTCTCTCTTTCAAAAGAACCAGCAGTTAAAATCACCTTGGCTCTGATTTTAGGATACTAGCACCATCCTGTCTGCAAGGAAGACTTGGTGAACTATTGTTGCCTTGATCTTATCACTAGGCCTGTAAGAAACATATATTTATACAAGAAGGGCTTACCCAAACTTACTGGGATGTGTTTGCAGATAGGAAGCCAGCTTCGGATGATGTTCCCTTCATTACTTTATCCTCACTTTCCTCCTCCCTATCGTTTCTTGGAGGGAGGGAGGAAGGGGAGGCATGTACCACCACTACAATAGCTCTCATGTCTTAAAGGGGTGTTGGACCAGCAAGGCAGGCTTTTAGGATATTTATTAATTCTGTACCTAAAGAGTCTCAGTATGGAGGAGGAAAATGCACTCTGACCTCTCTTTACTACACGACTGAAGGCAGAAAACTAAAAATTTCACTACTGACTGCCATAAAGACAGCAAAGAGAGCCTAACAAATTCACCAAAGTTTATAGGGCATGCCAAGGATGAGATATTAAAAGCATACTATTTATTATGCAGTATGTCTTTTCCTCAGGTACCTTAGGGGTGTTGGATATAGCAGAGGGTAAACAGAGGATCATTTGGTTCAAGTGACTAGATGAAAGTAAGGCAGGTCACCTTGCCTATCCAAAGGCATTTATGGTATAATAGTGGCAATGAAGTTTTGAAGGTGAGAGAGGAAAAGGAAGTGAACAAATACCCTTTGAAATTAATCCTGTTAAACTCAAATACTCAAGAGAATGTGGTCACTGTATAGAAGTCAGCTTTCTGCCAACCATTGAAAACTGCAACTTGTTTAGAGATCAAATCCTTCTTTTTGTATGCTGAGATGGAAAATCTACGAGGAAATATTTAATGGTAACAATATAAGATATAAGTAAGGTTTGAAATGATATCATCTCAAAATCTCAACTATTTCAAAGTGCAGTTGCTGGCCAAAGAAGTTGTGTTTGAACACCACCTTATCAAAAAAAAAAAAAAATCATGGCAGGAGATAAAAGCAAACACTTAGTAGAGTGTGTGACAGGTATATTATTGCTGTTCGTAAATAGTACTGTAGCCCCAGCAGCATAGTAGGCAGTTTACAGACAGACTGAATAACAAGATCTGTGCTGTGAAGAGCCTCCAGTCTAAGCTGACAGTTACATAAACGGGAAAGAGGAAGTGGAATAACAAGTAGGTGCAAGGATACACATTTGCATAAAGTACCATTTCAAGAAACAGAAGAAGTCCACCTACAGTTTGCTGCTGCTGAAAGTCCTTCTCCAGTCCCTCCCATTCCTAGCCCCTTGCCTGCCATCCCTGAATCCAGATGCAGCTCCTTCATCAAATTCCTCTCTGCCTTAAAGAATGGTTGAGGCATGGAAGGACCTCTGGAGGTCACCTGATCCAGCCCAGGTCTAAGCCAATCCATGAGCTAATTTGACTTACTAGAACATCTAAAAACTACTAAAAAGACCCTAAGCCACTTGGTACTGTCCAAATGAGCTAGATCAGGTCCCAAAATGGGCCAGTGAGATCAGATGCAGCATAAGGGTGTGACCCCACAAAAAACAGGGGCAAGATTAATCTCTCTGAGGGCAGCCACTACTTTAGTTCGAATGCACACAGTCATCCCATATTCTCAGCTCCACTGAATATTGCTACTTTTTTTTTTTTTTTTTTTTTTTCCAGTAAACTAGCTGAGTAGGTGCAGAGAGGTAGTCCATTGTATCTCTTTCTGTGAGTGTACTTTCAGGAGCATTTTAATTCTGTTTTGCCATAGGAATACTTGTCTGGCAAGTGAAACGTCTCAGCTGCATTTACTGAGGCTGCCAAGGGCACTGCAAATGAGTGATTAAAGATCCATGGGATTTATCCCCCTAAATCCCATAGGTATTTTCAAAAACCCTGTAGTAGGATTCTCGAGGTTATTTTCCTCTAGTACATTTTTACATCTAACCTCTACACTTTGAGTGACCTCGGCAGAGGAACTTCAAGGAATTCAGCCTGGTGTTGTGCTTCTGATGTAGCAACACCATAACGAATTTCACTGGGAGACAAGCCAAAGTAGGTGCTATGGCATTTGATACTGTATGATTACACGGTCATCTGTGAGGGTTTCTTTTCATTAGTTTGCTTTTACAGATGTGTGAATGTTTAGTAGTTTGGTTTGGTTTGGCTTGTTGCTTTTGTGTGTGTGTGGTTTTTAATCAATTCTCACTACACTCTTCTTTTTTTCATAACCAAAACATATTTTAAAGGAAGTGGAATTTTAGTCAAATAAATTTCTTTCTGCTTTACCCGTGATTCAATGTTTATTTATCCTCTTCCTTAAGCACATAGCATTGTGTTCTCAATTCCATTTTCAAGCCAATCTCAGACAAGTGACAGTTCTTACCCTTCCACAGACAGGTGGCCAGCAGAGAGATTTTGCAGCATTACTGCTCAACTCATTTAGACTTACACCAAGACTGGGTGATCCCTGGGAGGGGACTCAACCTCTGTGACCTCCTACTGCACTATGCTCTGCTGCTAATCACTCTTCCATCAGTCCCTGAAAAGCAGTTTTACATAATCTTCACCAGGCAAAAGGAATTAAAAGTATTCTGCCTAGTACTCTACTGCTCTCATCAAGTTACAATTCTAACCAAGTATTTGCATCTGCCTTTATATATATATATATATGTATATCTGTATGTGCGTATGGACTGAAAAAGCAGCTCAGTTAACAGACTATGGTGCTAGCTACAGAAGCTTAGGCAAAGAATGTTAAAAATAAGCTAAGACAAACAATATTGTATACTGGAAAGTTCAAATTTGAGCTATATTCACTTTTTATCCAACATCATGTATATTAACCTATAATAACTTGTAATAGCACAAGATAAGAATAGAGCAGTGACTTGCATGGGTGCTGCACTGACCTCTGACTCCTGTTGTGATAGGTCCCAATTATAAACGAAGCATAGTAATTTCTGCAGGCTTGTTGAAGACGTGCGGGCTCCTTCAATCAAAATTATCTCGGGTCCCTTGCAAAAGCAGCAAAAGAGAACACATCAGTACATCAGTAACCCCCAGCATCTAGAGCACATTGCCGCCCACATTTATGGTCAATGCAACCACTGCAGTCTAGATTTCAGCAGGTGAACACTGAACGCACATTACTTCAGCTGCTCCTGCCAGAGAGGCAGTAGGTCTTAGCTGACTTCTCCAACTGCAATAAAATTGACTATAGCTTTTGATGGCATTACTTTATAGTGGGTGACCACTGATATTCAGGTCCATCAAATCCATATCTTCAATTAAGAACATCAGTGGATTCCACAGAATATTTCAATCATAAAATACATGACAAACAGCTGTATTTGAGGATACATTCACTTTTCATATCTAACACAGTGAGCTCTTCTCTGCCAGAAAAGCCGAAGGGTCAAACAGGATCAACCCTTCCTCAAAAGCTTCACACGTCTTCCTGGTCCATTACCCTTTAGCAGATCTGAGCAGTTCTGCACAGAGCCATCAGGCGGAAGCTGGGGCTGCCTGAGAGACATGGGAAAGGAACGGAGGAAGCAGTGGATATTAGGTGTAGCTTGTAAAGGAAAAAGCAATAGACTGAGGAATAAGTGAGAAAGTCAGCAAGGAAGAATAACAAGCTGTCAAAGGATGTTTTTTTGATTGTGAATGCTGGTATTTCCACTAGCTTCACTGTGATAACTCATGAATGGCAAGTAAGAATGGTTCCCTCTCAGTTGCTGGCACACAGTTAAACTCAGGATTCCAACACAGCACTGTGGTGAAAAAGCAAGCTCACCCTCGGTCTAAGCATGGCATTCATATTCCAAACACCTCCTTTCACAAGGGAAGAAAACAGGTGTGTGACTTGAGTTCAAGAGTCTGACAGTCAGTTAGGCTTAAGAGCTTACAAGAAAAGCACTGCGCATTCAACACTGGAAAGGAAATACTGGGATTATCACTAAATATTGGACCAGCAGCAGTGGTGAGTGCAAGTAGACTTCTACTCTGGCATTTCACAAACCTAACAGAGAAAGGCAAGGAAGTGAGAGCCTCTCACCTTTTTGGAAAGGCACAACTAGAGAAGAGGATTACCACTCAGGAGAAACCGATAAAAAAATTCTTGTAATATATGCTGGTAATTGAAGAGCTATTGCTTAATCCTGTTCATAGGTTTAACAGCTTCTGAGGGAATTTAAATAAGTTAAGGAGGTTTAACATTCCCTAGAGAGATGAGTCCATGTATAACCTTGTATTTCATAATTAAAAATCTCTTTGATCTGTATGATCCAGAAAATTGATTATAGTAAATTATAATCTGAACAACCAACTACTTGATGCTATGAATAATGCAGGAAAACTTCAGGACCAGCTTTAGTAATCTGGACAGTCTACTAAGGATGTGGTGCAATAGAGGACTTTGTGGAAAAGATAATCCTGTGCTTTTTAGCAACAAGAATAACATCATCATCTGCTTCCTCTAATTCCTCATTAGCACTATTCATAGAACAGGAAAATGTGCATAATTTTAGCAGTGATGTAAGGGTGTAGCAATTATAAAAGAACCCTTAATCCCTGAACTGGGGTGAATGTTTAAAAAATATATAAACAAACAAATAAATAAATAAATTAAGCCACTTTATTGTGACTAAGAAATATAAACTGAGTCAAAGGAAGGGCAATGCAAATAAAATAGCAGCTTGACCTAGGGACAGATTGTCATGAGCTATTATGACTTCTGTAAAAAAATATATTAATCTATTTAGATTAAATATTGGGCATGTCCATTTAGTAACTAAGCTAGACATAAACAAATATAGGTGAATATAAATTTGAAGCATATTCATATTTAAAAATAAAAACCAGAATCATTCCCTTGCCTAAGTCTCCATCTTGCTCTTCCTTATCAAACCTCTTCCAAAAATCACTTCTTTTTCCCAGGAAACTGTATTTAGAATTAGCAAGCAAGAAATTTGCCATTAATGTCATAAAGACAAAGGCTAAAGACCAACCATGGGAAATAAAGAGGAATGCAAAAAGGAGTTTTTCAAAAGCAATGGCAATTTGGAACTATTTTAAAGCAAGAACATTTCAAAGGAAAGGAAAGCATTAATTCCTACTTCTCAGACTATTCTGAACTCTACCAAGACAATAGCTGTCCTTTACATTCAAACTGTGATCCCATAGACAATACAACATTGTCAGTCTATAATAGAGCCATTCCAAACCAAAGAGTTATGCCATAATTTGTTCCATATGGGAAAATGATAAAAATAACTTAATTCAGCAATCTTTCCATCCCCAGGTAGTTTTCCTATGAAACCGTATGGGAAGGGTATGCTACAAATCAAAGCCTTGTGCAAAATTTGCATAGATAATCATTACAAGGTGTGAAAGAAGCACTATCTACAGAAGTCACACTTTTATTAGCTTTAATAGATTTTTTTCTTTTTTCCTTAAACAGGTTTTATTTAGGGATGCTTATAAGTAATTTTTCCTCTACAAAGATGAAACCCTTAAAGATAAGCTATTTGATCTTAGATCTAGCTCCTAAGCAGAAAGCTCTTTAAACACCTGATTTGTGGGTTACAGATCATACATTGTTGGAATTCAGTTTACATTTTGCCAGCAACTGAATGTTGACTGACTTTCAGTTGTAACGGATTGAAAAGCTGAAAAGAGCAAGTTACTTCTATAGAAATTCAACTAATTTAATTAGTCCCTTATTTATTTGGCATAAAGAATATAATAATAATTATTTTTTTCCCATTAGATAACATTATACACTTCTATAACTGCTTAAATAACTTTTGGAGTGTTTCAAATTCACCATTTTCAAAACATTCCAAAATATGTACTTAGGTTTGGGTTATACAGGTCATCCTATTTAGTCTTATTCTTTGGACTAAAGGCATAATTTTATGCCAGTGTAACTATTAAAGGTAAAATTGGTAGGAGACGTACGCTAATCTTTACTAGACTAAGATGAAAATTCACCTCCTTTTTTTCTTCAGTAGGATTTTATACTTGGCTAACTATGTTCAACTGTTCCTCTCAAAGAAAACATCCTTTTGCATTGAAGACATACAACTATTTTACTCAGCAGTTCAGCATGCAAAATAGTTTCATAATCTCTACAGCAGCTTGTACTCAATGAGACATAAATCTCTTTCCATGCACCTCATTTTAATGTTGATTCTAAAAATTGTCAGATAAATACTTTCAGAATTTTCTACTATTCTTTCTTCCTTCCTCAGCCAATCTTGTAATATTTTTTTTAATTTCTACTGAGATGCAACTCTATAAATCTAATACATTCCATAAAATAATACCTGAAAAAATAAAAATCACTTTCTTAAGACAGTATCACTTCTCAGTGATATCTTTAACAGATGAAAGGCATACCATACATGATCCCCCAAAAACACAGGAAGTCATCACATAGGTGTTAAAAAAAACACATTCACAGAACATCTACTTCAACCAAAATCACCTAGTATCCTATCCGGCAGGTATGCAATCAGCACTAAAGTCCATACTGCATTCTAGCAAGAATACAAATGTATACTGTAGATAATTTTGATTGAATCTGATAAAGCATATCCTGTATTCACCAATTTGAAGAATTTTCTGTATACTTGACTAGAACTTTCCATTGTGGGGCAGAGACTTCAAGGTCAAACTTCTACTATAGCCCTGCCTTTTCTTTTAAGTATATGTTGCAGTCATTTGATTGCAGCATACACAGCACACAGCCAAATAAATAAGGAAAGCGTTAAGCAAAAGCCAGATAAGAGGTTATTGCTGAGAGCTGCGAACTAATGATAATGCTTTTTTTTTTTTTTCAGTGATATACTCAGCAGTATACCTGCAATAACTAAAGTAGCAGATAATCCCCCTATCTTCTTGTAGAATCCCAATGATACCAATTATTGTCAGAGGACTACGTTTTTAGTATTACAAATAGTATCCACTGGCTTCAATTTCTCCCTCTTAAGAATGCTCAAAATAGCAGCAGCCCTTTTACACTTTGGTTGACATTGCAAATCTATGTCTGCTCATACTATGTCTATGTGATAGTTCTTCTAATTGGTCTATTTGTGGGAGAAGGAAGGATTAGTAACAGAAAGCCACGCAGAGGTATATTTTCAGAGATGATCTAGGAAAAATATTGAAGCAGAATTTTCATCAGTATGACAGCAGCTCTGCATCTAATTTCCATTAATTTGAAAAATAGAAAACTTTTCCTTACAAACATGATTTTAAAAGAGAAACATTCATAGTAAGTTTCAACTAAATCAGATGTTGCAATTTCTCTTTTTTTGTTTGTTTGTTTTTAAGTAAGTCTCAGAATATCCATTCAGAACATTTAGGTAAATCTCTGAAATAAATCACCTGTAAAAAACAATGGAGATTCCAAGATACAGTCCTTGACAGGCATCAGCAGAGGTGCAGGCAGAGGCTGAACTCTTCATAGCCTACAGAGAGTGTACATGAAGATAAAAATCAATTACCATAACAGTGAAAAGTATAGTAACCTTGCCATAAATAGAGCTTCTATGCTGCCTTGCTACATCAGATATTGTACAAAGAAAAGTGTTTAAGTCCTTAATATCTTTTAAGAGAGTAATGTAAATGGCCTTTTCCTCACACATGAATTCACAGGAGATACAGATGTTTGTTAAGGAACCACAGCAATTGTTCAGTTCATGACATGAATACTGTACCGCTCATGGACATGGACCTCTGCCAGTACCTTAAAATAAATAAATAAATAAATAGTATATAGGTTTTTTGGCCTTGTACTAATACAGAAAAACGCTAATAGTAGAGGCGGGCAAAAAGGCAGAAGAGGAGGGAAGGGGAGGGGAGGGGAGTACGAGAGTGAGAGAAGCCTGAGAGTGAGAGAAGAAAAGAGGAAAGAAAAAGGGAGAGAGAGAAGAGAAAGAGGCAGGAAAAGAGGGAGAGAAAAGGAAGAAAGGGGGGGGGGGGGGGGGCAAGAGAGAAAAAAAGGGAGAGGAGTATGGGGCATGACAGCAAATGTCAAGTCAGTTGAAATGGCTTATTGCTTTACCCGATATATCACAAGCTTCAAGCTAAAAGAAAAAAAAAAAAAAAAAAGAATTAGGATTGTTTTGTCAAAGGAAGTAGCACTTAATAGCTTAGCAGTTACAGCTCTATATGAGAATATAGGAGACCAAGATCCTATTTACTGCTCAGCCTGAGGTAGAAAGGATTCAAAGCTCATACTTTTCACTGTCCAAGAGGTGTCTTGGCCGTTAGCTAAGGGGGATGAGCTCCACCTCTTGCTGCAAAAGCTAATCCATTTTGTAAAAGCTGCAGGTTCAGTGGCAGCAGGAATGGTGCCCGGGTGTCCCAGCTTCCACAGACTTGTCTTACAGGGATATTTTTAGACCACTCTCAACACCTGTCAGATTGCATAACACAAATTTTCACAATAAAACCCCACAGTTTTTGGCCTATCATCTTAACAACAGGACTTTGATTAAGTCTTGTAGCACTGGAGAACAAATTGATTGAAGTCAAAATCTCTCTCCTTTTCCCACCAAACTGCATAAATTAAAAATTTCAAAGCCCACTGTAGTGTGTACAAACAGGGTCATTTTCAGCATTTATATGGTATTTTTCTAGCATGTTCTTCATCACATTTGGGGAGGCCTGCAGGCAGGGGACCAAAAAAGCATCAGCACCTAGAAAGGTTAGTCACAAGTTATTAACAAGTGATTATTTTTGTTTCAGGTGTTTCCAGCACAGACTTTGTAAGGTCAGCATGAACACAGAGCTATTGTTTAGATGATAATAACATTGCCAAGAGAGTGTCATTCAGTTCTCCAGAGTGACTTCCCCCAGATCCAGAGGGATATGTTACAATTCTTGCTTCACTGCCTTTAGTTCTGCTTCATGCTAAATTGATCCCATGCTGCGGCATTTTTGCCAATAGCATTTTTTTTCTTACAACAAACATTTCTAAACTTAAGAGTTAAAGCCTCTGGTTGCTGCTGCAGTGCTCCCCTAATTTCTGCTTCAGATAAGAAACTTCTGAATCAGCAAGAGATTTAGTACGTAACTATCAGCATCAAGTTTCAGGGGAATGTCTGCATTCCCTTTCACAGAATTATTTTTTGTTGCTTTGATTCTTGCAGCTTATACTTCAAGATGAGGGTAGGTTAACATTCAAATTCTCCTCTAGAAACTCCAGAGGTTTTTTTTTTAACTGCAAGAATTTCCATTGTTGAACTTTAAACATAAATAAATAAGTCATATCGGTACACCTGTCAGCTATCTCTCTATTCCCACCCCAGTGAAACTGTGCATATCAGCTCACTTCAAGACAGGCATATACCTACATTTCACGTACAACATGGACCACCAAATCTCTCCAGGATGCTTACAAGAGTGCACATTTTGAGAATGACATTCTCTGCCTTGAAGCAAAGTATAGACGCTTACACTGTACTCCTGACAAACACAAGGGGAGTAAGAAACAGCACTTTGTCCCCCGCTCACAGAGAGGGACCGCGAGAGTAGTGGTATGGCAGCTCTTTCCAAAGTTGTTTTCTAAACTGCATCCTGAAGGCCTCAGGAAACAGTCCAGAGGAGGTTCAGAAAGCAACATAGCCCAGGAGTTCTTTATAAGATTGGCTCATAAGGACGATGCATGATTAATAGAGGGTCTTAACTACATTCCTTCTGGCACAAGCCTGTCTATTGTAAAATCTCCCAGGAGATAGCTCCAGAGGGTTAGCTACTGGGGCTCTGACTCCTCCCAGTTGGTGGGACAGGGCCGCAAGCTGTGGAGAGGAAGAAGCTCTCAGAGACGTGGGAAATGCACAAATATTTCATCTTGTAGAATTGATCTCTGTCTGTTGTAGTGCAGTTAATTAGAGAGAAACTTATTTAGCAAATGAAAATATCCCTTTCTTTTGAATCTGTTCAACAGAATCAAAATAACATTATAGTAGAAAAGCTGTTCCCTTTTTAATCGTTCCATCAGAATGAACCTGCAACAAACACTTCATAATTGAATTACTCAAATGAATAAATATAGCAGTGTAAATCCAGATACTTTCTATTATTAAAGAATTCTGATTATCTTCATTATCTTTAATATGAATTCTGGACAGAAAAAAAGAAATTGAATATGCAAATTACTTTCTTTCTCTTTGTGAAATTAACTATTCATAATATAAATGTTTCAAACATCAAATTATTAAATATCTTGTCTTAAAATAATAATTCCAGGAAAATTCAAACCATGCAGAAACCATTAGAAACTCTCCCATTAACTTCAGTTCACTCAAATACCATTGTAAAAAAAAATAGCTCCTTTTTCTCACTCAGCATTACTTTTTAGAAATTAGTTTTAACAGCAAGACAAATACCTGTGATAGCATCACAGAACATACATACTTGAGAGAAAAGAGCATAAATCTGTATAATAATAAGACTTATTTAGGGCTAGATATGGTAGCTCTTTTTGCACACAGCATTGTAGTAAAACCAACAGAAATGTTTGATCTTGCTATTTGTATGATAGAAAAGAAAATCTGGGGAGTAGAGAGCAAGCTACCACACAAATAACTGCAAAAACTCTGCTTGGAGTGTTTCACCTGTTCTCTCTCTTTCTATGGATGGTCAAACCTCATGTGTAAAATAATAATGAAGCTTGGGGCATTATGTCATGTATCTTACAAAAGGTGCTGCATAATTGTTGTTTCCACCTAAAAACACTTATGTCTTTTTTCCTGGAAGTGCTCACTACATGATCAAATGGTGACATAAGCTTCATTTTTTTTCAGGTCACGTTGCTTAAATACACGATATCTTTTTTCTTCCCAACATCACAGCACTGATCAAATAGTTGAACATATGGCATATGAGAATTTGTGTTGTGTCTAAATGGACTTGTCATATTAACATTTTTGCATGTGTCACTGATTGTACAGAGCTGACCAGCTAAGATACTCCTCACTACTAGCCAGCTGATGGTAAACTCTCACACCCAGCTATTGAGTGTAAACAGGCAGCAGTTAAATCCCTCCCAATATCCACATGCTTATTAAAGTCAGAAGAAAGTCTAACATGATGCAAAACACCAACAGATACCAAGATGACTTCCATCTCATCTCTATCATCAGCTCACAAATCTTCTTTACCAGTTATTCTCATCTACTGAATGTATTTGTCAAAGTAGATTGTATTTGTCTTCACCTACTGAAAATATTCAGGTATCACCTTCTCCAGTTTCCTCAAGGAACTTTTCAGAACAAAATTTAATCTATTCCCAAAACAGTTTAACATAAGGGAATGGTTTCTGGAGTCTTTGTCCTAGCTGGCATCTGGCTAAAGCACTGGTGTCTAAAGATTCTACTTAAAATCCATTGATGCTACAGTAACAAATGTCCCTACTGAAAGTATCTCCCTGGTAACAAATAACATACATCTTATTACCATCTTCTGTACAGGCAGACAGTATAAGTGAATAGCAGGTATTCTCACATCCCTTTCCAAAGTTATTTCACTTTTTGCATCTTACAGAGTGATAAAAAGAAAGGGGACATGATCTCTCTCCTCCTACCATTTTCATCACAAGAGGACAAGTATAAAACTTGAGAAAGAAGATACTGACCTAGGACACCTATAAAGGATTTTTTTTTAATTAGTCTTTTGAATTTCAATACAACCAGCACTTTTGAGGAGTTCCAGCCATTGCCTATAAACTGATCTCTTGACTTTTATTTAAGGAATAGCAACATCTAGGAAAGTCTGAGAAAAAAAGCCCCATGATGACAAAGTTCTCTGATATCTTACTCCTTTTCCTGTAACTTCAGAAGATTCTTGTAGGAAATCATGATGGCTACATTGGTATAAGAAATGCCATCATTTTTGTGAGTTTTTGTGTTTATTCTGAGTCTGAGAATACCTTCTGATGGCAGTTTTCCACAGAACTATGTTCTTTCAAGTTCATCACTGAGCTGAAGGGGAAACAAGAACAAAGGCCCATTCTACTTTAATCCTTAGCTTATTGGTTTTCTTTCGGGTGCAGGGAAAGTGACGATATGAGCAGTTTACTTCATTCAAGTGAATTGCCTTTATAATCCAGTATTATAAGTTACTTCCCTTATGACTAAGGCAAAGTCATTGTCAGTATCACTAGCAGTAGGTTTAAGTAGCTCTTGAAAATGTTTCTAAACTAAATGTAAGGATGTCCAGGCTTTATTCCAGCAAAGTTTGTAATCCACTGCAATCTCACACAAATTTGATCTTTGGCTGTCTTTTTCCTCAGCTGCATCACATTCTCATTTAAAAAGAAACCTCAAAAGAAACAGCATGTGAAAGAGCTAAGTGGAGAGGCCTTTAAAGCCTCCAAATGAAACACCTGCTTCCCACTGCCAGAAGTGGTTACCACTGTGCTTCTAACAAAACAGGAGAAAACCATGTTAACCCCGCAGATTCACTTGCAGAAGTGGTCACCTCACCTGTATTCCCAACAAGCTCACTTGCTGAAGGACTGATGCTTTCCCTCTTGCACTGTCCACAGACAAGGGGCAAGGATAAAGACCTCAGGTAACTGGCAAGGATGTAGGATCATCTGCCTGACAGCCCCAACGCCATGCTGGTGGGGACCAGCTGCTGATGAGCTTTATTGCTGTATTTTTTCTCTTCTAATGATCTGCCATGAACTTGGTAGAAAAACAAACATTCTGGCATGTTCTGGTTTCATTGCCCCCTAAACAAAGTTGTGTAAAATGTGTCACAGGACAGCAGCAAAGAGATATAAGTAGGTAATGCCTTGACGAAAGAAAGAGGATATTTATGAAAACTACACACATGAAGAACCCAGCACAAGAAAAGCAGAAATGTTCCTAAGTTTTAAAAAAGAAAGAGCATGCTTGGGCTGAGCGCGATGATTACTACAAGAAAAGTTAGAATTTAAGATCATACTGAAAAATCACATTCAATTTGGTAATCTTAGTTTAAAGAGAGAGGTAAACCAACAGATTCATATGCACAAATGGAATTTTAAATCATGCTAGTTTGGTCATGTCACATATATTTATGTCTTTTAAATCTGATCTGATAAAGAAATCTCTCTTCATCTTAACACAAATCAGACCAATAAATATTTTTCTACTATTTATTTTTCATTAATAGTTTTCAAGGTGAGCATTTATCTTATTTTTTGATTTGTCAGAATCACATCCCAGCTATTTAATTTTAACACAACTTTATGATGGCTGCTGAGAATGTTTCTGCCTGCAATTCATAATCTCAAGAGGTGCGACACCTTCAAAGAATCGTAATAATTAGTTACTATCAGCTGTTAGAAAACAATGCGACAAACCAAATTACAATGTTGAGGCAAACCATGTTTACTGATCAGAGTAAGTTCAATTTTAATAACCGCCGATCCATGTTATAGCTGACTTGTAATACAAGCTACTGTATTTAAAATACAAAATGCCAGCTTTTACCCAAGCTGCTAATGCCTGGGAAGTAAAAATGCTTAGCTGCATGAATCAAGAGAAATAAAAGTTGCTGAGTTAAAAATATCTTAATTTGAACTCTACAACCTCAGCAATTCTAAAACAAGTGGGGCCCATTTTATGTGTCTTATATAGCTTTCAACTACCAGTGTTAGGTCAAGTTCTTTAAAATTTCCCAAAGGAACAGAACTAAAATCAAAAGACAAGATTTGTAACCAAGAGTTTCAAATGTATGTATTTTATTGCATATTATACCACTAAATACATGGCTTCTTTTTTTTCCTTTACTTATATTGTTTTTGTTTTTTCCACTCTTAGAAAGGTACTTATCATCAAGGCAACTCTTTCTTGTAGCAGGCTTCAAATGTTAATTCTTTAAAAATCACTTTGATACCAATAAAATATGTTTTCACATATATATTTTCCCTCCACTTCTAGCTCATCATCCTTAGCTATCTTACCACTCTTGTGCCAACCTTCTAGTATTTTCACTGGATATCAGTACTAGTGGAAATGTTTTTGTGTTATATCCTCTTGCGTATTGATGCACCCATCTGCAGTGGCTGCATACAAAATGTGTCCATGAAGGAATTTTCACTGCAAAGCCAAAAATAAGAGATATTGTCAAGAGGACAGTTTAGGGAAATTAGGTAATTTCCCACATTCATATTTCTTAAAAACTCTACATCTCCCACTTACCCAAATCAGATCATTTAGCATGTTTCCCAATATTCTGCATGGTCTTTGATGATACAGATGGAAAGCTGTATTTAATCTCAACATCTTAACACCCATTGACTATAGATCTTATTTTTCTAAATAAAATGCTCCATGTTTTCTCAGTAAATATAAGATCAAAACGTCCACATTTATGAGATTTCTCCCACACAAGATTTGAATCCCCCACATCAGTATTTGAATTTCCCATCTTCATTTCACTAGGATCTAAAAAATAATATGATAAAAGCAGAAGGCTTTCCTAGCTTGTAGCTTTTATCATTCACCCAGTATAAAGGATTACAAATACTCTTAGTATGACAAATGAAAAATGAAAAAAAAAAAAGAAAAAAAAAAAAACGAAAAGAATGCTTTGAATCCTATTCACACAGTCTGTTCCAGCCCCTGCAAGGAAAGTATACTCTCATGATTTTTGCTGTGGGCAGTGAAGAAATTAAGTGTTATGTATTTTTCCTTATTCTTGGCTTCAGTAAGTGTGTTTTTGTTTTTGGTAGGTCATCTGATTTTTAAGATGAGTAAACAAGATTTTTTTTTTTTTTTCTTCTAAATAAGGAACATGATTCTTGGTCAATTAGAAATATTAGCACAATATAAAAAAGGATCGTGGAATCATAGGCTCATCTAGGTTGGAAAAGACCTTAAAGATCATTAAGTTCAACCATTATCTTAGGAAGGGGGTCCACACACAAGCTCCTTGAAGCTCTGTTAACGAAAGTGACCCATAGCCTTTGAAACTTTTGCTGCTATAAAGCAATATGATTACACCTTTGCTCTGCCAAGTTGCTCATGTAACAAATACTTGTGATTGTCTGATAGCTCTACGTCTTCTTACAACATAGAAAAAAACATATTTGACTATCTTTTTGCTTACAAAACAACAACTATATCTGATTCTCTATACAAATAAGTTTTTTTATTTTATTTTATTTTTTTATTCCACGACTGCTTACTGTAAGCTATAAAGCAAGAGAAATTCCAGTAATAAAAAGATTAGAAATGTCTAGTAACCTTCATCAGCTTTAATCTCAACATGACCTATCTTATCTGCTAGTGGTTACAATCATATCGCTTTGGTCTCCTACTTGATTTTAGTGATTTTTTAAATTACTTGGGATTAAAAAGAAAAAAAGAAAAAAAAAAAAAAGACTTCTATCAGGTATCTACCTGTTATCTTTTTTTTTTTTGCCTTTAACCTTGAAACTCCAAAGACTTCAAGAGAATACAAAACTCACAGAAATTGCATTGTGTATGAAAAATCCCAAGTTGGCTGAGAAAGAGATGGGGTTTGCTGTTCCCTGGTGAAGGGATGGGGAAGTCTGTAGGAAAAAAAAAATAAAAAAAAATCCTAACTAACAAATAAACAACAAGAAAACAGTCCAGTCAAACGTATTTTAAAATAAATTTTTATTCTGGGCTTGCGTATACTAGAAATACCACTTTACAAATCTTTTACGGATAATTGGTCATGTTTTCTTTTTTCCTATGAATACCTCAAAAATATTTTTTTTTCATACATGTTGAGCAGTTCCCAACAAGAACAAGCACTAATATGCTCTTTGAGGCATCTTTGGTTCCCTGCAGGAATTCTGTAGCACTCTATCTGCTATCACAGCCCCAAAGTGAAATAATAAGAAACAATAAGACAAAGACACTAACATTGCATGAAACCTAAACATCACTTCTATCAACCTTCTCTTTCACTTGGGCTAAGAAACTAACAAGACTCTCTGAGTACCACCTGGAGACTATTCTATAGCTATCAGCACTTTGCTCTTAGTGCACAAATGCTTGGTATTTGTTGATATGAAACTATTAAAATATCACAGCACACCCATGCTTTAAATTCACAACTGCCAGAGAGTATGCCATTATGTTCAGACATAAGAAATCATTAACACACTAGCAAGGCAGAAAGAATATCACTGGGAAAATAAAATTTGACTTGGTTATTGGCTTCATAAAATGCATCAAAGAGTACAGATAGTATGGCTGTTTCTGTCAGTGCACTTACATGGCACCATTTGTTACTCTTTTCATGTTTTTTTTCACGTTACATTTCTTATTAAGCCATTTGCTTAAATCAGAGATCAACAAGCAAGGTATACACTTCATTTACCAGTTTGCCTATCTGGTGATATAAGAATGATACTGTAATGGGTCTGCATGTGGTGTTGTGGCTAAAGCTGTGTTGATAATACATCAATGTTTAGTCAACTGCTAAGCAGAGCCTTGAGGCACAGCCTTGAGGCTTTCTCTTCAGACACCTCCCACCAAAAAATAACAGGCTGGGGTTGGGCAAGAAGTCAGAGGGAACACAGACAAGATAGCTGACCCAAACTGACCAAAGGGATATTCTCTATCATACAACATCGTGGTCAGTAATAAAAGCTCAGGGAAAAGAGGAGGAAAGGGGGACATTTGTCGTTATATCTTCCTTAAGTAGCTGTTTCCCCAAATAACTCTTAGACATACCAAGTCCCTGCTTTCCTGGAAGTAGTTTAACATGTTAGTTAACATTACCCAAGGCAGATAGTGAATAAGCTCCTTATTTTGCTTTGCTAGCACATGTAGTTTTTTTCTTTCCTTATTAAACTCTTTATATCAAGCCACAAATATTCTCACCTTGCTTCTGTTTTCTCCCCATCCTATGGGAGAGGAGAGTGCGCAAGAGGAAGGGTGGGTATTTGATTACCAGCTGGGGTCAAACCAAAACAGTGGCACCCAACATGGGGTTAGAGGATTCAGATAACCACAGTAACTGGGAGAGGAAACAGGCAAAACGAACCAGACCTTTGTCAGGAGTGGAATAATTGCAGGAAAACTTTTATTTTTTTTAAAGCAGTGAAGGGGTGAGGGCTGGAGGTTTATTGTCTGTCTATATTATCCATATATGTTGGTGTCATGATGACTTTACTTTGATATTAGTGTTGGAATCTGATTTTCATGCAAACAAAGTTTGTGAAAAGTATGTGACAAATATATATTTAAATGACAGCTCATAAATATGGGTGGAGGGAAGTGTTCTGATTTGAATCTGGTAAATCTCTATTTTAATGGGAAATAAATTAGTTTTCCCTAAGTCAACTCTGTTTTGCCTGTGACAGTAACTGGAAAGTGATCTCCTGTTTTCATCTTAACCCATGAGCTTTTACACCGTATTTTCTCCCTCTGTCCTTTTGAGGAGGTGGAGTGAGAGAGCAGCTGGAGGGGCAAGTCTGGTAAAAAGCTGATGTCAACCCACCACAGCCATTTTAGATACATTCTTGTCAATCCCAAACTTGCACTGTGGCCTCCATCAGCACCTTTTATGCACATGTCTCTAAGTGCAGCTATGATAAATCTAACAGCAAGAAAACATTGCCATTCCACATTTATTTCCCACTCACTGCTTGAATAATCATTTCACTCTGTTGTGAACATACTTGTAAAGGTCTAGATGTCATCAGTAAAGCTTCTTCCTTGCAAACGCTGATATTGAATTACAATGTTTTTCACTTCATCCAGCATTAGAAAGCAATACTTTGTCAGTAATCCAAGCAATTCTAATTGACAAAAAACATGCTCTTAATGTCTGTCATTCAGGCATCATAATTGTAAAAGCAATTTTCACCAGCACTACCGGTACAATGTAATGAATATTACTGCCACTTGAAATAAAGTTCCAGAGAACTGTAGAATTACAAATTGACAAAGGTAATGCAAGAAGCACATGAAAATCTTCACAAAGTGTTTTGGGTTGTGCTATATAAAGAAAAAGTCACTGAAAAAAAGGCACAGAAATGTGTCTCAGATCAAACCATTGTATATATTCAAATTGTATTCAAACATATTGGTACTGAGGTAAAATTAGGGTCAGATTAAAGTGTTTTAAAATGTAATCTCACCCTTAAATTTAAAAGGACCTCAAAAGAGAGTTGAGGAATATGCATCACATATTAACTGATTGATTTTTAAAAAAAAAGGAAGAAAAAATCCTTTGTGATATTATCATTGCAAAATTAACATTGCAGAGAGCTAATAAATCTTGCAAATAAATGTTTGTATACTCTAAACAAATGCCTTAGTAAATTAATTAACTGGAGGCTAGAATGAGGTTTTGCATATCTATAGCCTTGCCCTAGGGCTAATCCTAAATCTTATAACATCCTAAAATATTGTGCTTGGTTTTAATAGAAAATAGCTGCTTTTGCTCCCTTTAATAGCTGACAGCTCAAAAGGTTCTTTTATATCGCTTGAAATATCTAAACAGTGACAGTAAACGAAAGCTCCTTTTATGTATCTCCTAGGTGACACTTAATACGAATTCTATTCAGTTATCCTTGATGCCAGTCAAACAGAGAAAAATAAATAAATAAATAAATAAAAAAGCATCTACATTCCTATACTCAAGTAAAGTCACACTAAACTCTCCAACAAATCAGTAAGCAGCTTCCTCATATTCCTTCAAATTATGGTGAAAGCAAAATTTAAAAAAAAAAAGCCAAAGACAATATTAGATATTTAGATTAATATTTGGGCTTGTGTTTCAATAGCTTATTCTAACTGATCAACAACATATACATCGTATGTAAACACAACCCAACTATAAAACAGCTGTATTGGTAGCTTCTTACTACTGCCTGGGCAATATTGCCTGGAAAATTACCAGCTGGACATTATCTTATTTAGTGCAGCCAGTTCTGGCAGTTTATGACTACGCTATGCTAAGACTCTTCCTCTTTAAGACCACTTTAAAGACCTCTTCCTTTTTTAAATAGGAAGAGTGCTTCTTCATCCTAGTTATTGTTGGCTTAGACATTATATTGTACATGCATCTACCTTAGAATTATTTAAGTAGATCTTTAAAAGAAAGCTATTCTCTGTCTTCCCAATTTAAGGTTAATCACTAAAATAGAGTAGGTATGATTAGCATGTATTGAGCAAAAAGACTAATCTAGAAAATAGTTCTCTTTTAATATTCAGTTTAGTGACTCTATTTGGACCTTGAAAATTGAAAGAGTTACTGTAGCCCCATCACATTTTTTTTTCTCACCCTTTCTGTAAAGTTAAAGCCAAAAATTGAATCTTTTCCAGGACAACCTCTACATGAACTCTGCCACATAGTATTTTTTTTTACTTACACACTTTACTTACACACATTTTTTTACTTGCTTAACACTGAAGGAACTACAGAAAATGGAAGCTTTCATTGCTGATTGAAAATACCTGTTTCTGTAGTCTCTCTTCTCACAAGACCTTTGTGTTCTGTCTTCATCATTTCCCACTGAGAAATGATTCCACATGGATGTTGGTATAACTGCTAGTAATTTTTTTTTCCAAAACATATGTTTCAAAATACAGCAGAAAGCTTTGCATTATTATTAACTGTAGCTTTGTTTTCAGATATCTTTAGCAATTTTCACTTAATTTATTTTCCCAGCACATATACATTCTTGTCCCTCCTCCAAAACCTGAAAACATTACAAGAGATAAGAAACATTGGATTAATTTCAAAGTAAAAATAATATTGTTTTTTAGTACTAGCTGTTTTCATATCAATCCTAGATGCACAACTCTTCATGGGCCAAGAGAATAGAAACTTTGTGGAGGATCATTGAATCAAAGCTACAGAACTTAAGAATTTCCTCCAAATAAATAAATAAATAAAATGTGTTTATTGTTATTAATCCAAAGCATTTAAAACATCATTAGCTAAGCAGACAAAACCTTTGTTTAAGGTACAATTATTCTTTTTTCTCTCTGATTGCTTTACTCTAAGTCGTGGACTACAGTTGGGTCAAGTTTCTCTCAAACAAAAAGATTAGAAACCATTTTGAATTACTAGAGCTATGCTTTAGGATACATTTAGGAGGATGTGTATGCTGAGGCCCACTTCTGCTCCACTCACACTCTCTTTCAGATGAGATGGGACCCAGTTCTGCTGTAGTAGTACAGTACGACTTTGCTAAAACTACAAAATGAATTGAGAATACTAGCCTGATCATGCCCATCTTTAAGGCAGCTTCTTAGTTTCTGCATCAGAGTATCTAGGTCCCTTGGAGCACCAACTGGTGTGACCCTCTCTGCCCAAATACCTGGTTTTAAAGTGAAAAAATAATAATAATAATAATAATAATGTAAAAATCTTTAAAGCAAATGCTTGAATTTCTAGTATGAAATAAACAAGCCTTAATATCAGGTTGCAAACTTTTACACCTCTAAAACCTCATCTCTAAAAATAGATAGGAGGAAACGTGTTTTCTACTGATAATCAAATAAGAAATCTCAGATTAAGGCTGTACATTAGAAATTCTCTTGCTGCTTAACCACACATCTTTTACCAAGGGATGACAGCTGATATGAGACCTCAGAGGCTGAGAGTTAAGAAGCACCAGAATCCAAATGAAAACTCCAGCCAGCTTGCTTGAAATCTGGGTGTGCTGACCTACCGAGTAGCTAAAATGTGTTAGAATTAAAGCTTCCAAAAAAAATTCTCAGAAGGAAGTATGTGTAAGGAAAACATTTTAATTTTTCATGACAGATGAAATTACAACATTCTGTTAAAAGCATGTTTTCTCAGTCAATGAAATTCTGTTAAAGGTTTGTTGACAGCTGCACTGAATCAGGATACTAAAACATGCTATAGCCATATGAGGTCTTAAACTCAGTCTAGTGGGTTATCTTAAATACATACTGAAACTGGAAAATAAGGTTTTCCTCTATTTTTAGCATGCATTTGAGATAACCCTTTTGTTCCAATTACAGGATATTTTTGTCCTTCTGATGGTAATGCAAAATGTTCCATCTTGTTATTGGCATTAATGAACACTGAAATATTTTATCATCAAGCTCAGAACCTGACAAAAATACTCATATAATAATTATAGACTGCCACTGCCCTTAATATATGTATTAGACTGAAAAATGGCCATCTAGCCATCACACTGAAAATAGTTGCACCAAGTGTAGTGTAGCAAATCAGGAAACATACTTTCCCCTTTCCCTGCTTCAGCAGAAAGGTGAAAGCCACATTGCATTTTTTTTTTTTTTTCCTCCTGGAACAGGCTTCTTTTCCTGTCAATCCTATATAAACTTCAGCAAAAAGAAAATGTAACTATGCATTCAAAGGAAGAAAAAGACAAGGACAGATTTGTTTTGTATCACTTAATACATGACATGAATAACTGAATTTTTTTTCTCTTCAATTTCTATGCACAGATGCCATCGTTCAGAGTGAAAACACTGCCCCCACTCAAACTGTTTACAGGTGTTATTAGACACCATAAAATCAAAATCACATGCCTGAAAGTCTATTCTGAAAGTAGCGAGCTTCTGAAGAGTACATATTAATTATTATTAATATTAATATTTATTAATTATTATTAATTATGCGACTTGCCTTGGCATGAAGTTTTAACTTCTTCCATTAGGGACAATTAAAATTTTTCTTCTGGTCTAAAACTTGCTTGAATTTTTTCACTACTTAGCAATGATATACTACGCTGATGCACCATAGCTGTGCTATGAACCACTGTTGAAGAAAAATGAAGGAACATCATATTTTAGCTGTGAGGAGAAGCACACTAAAAATAAATTCTGAATGCTTTAGAAATGAACAATTAACAACCTGTAAATGAATGATTTAGAAATTTTGTTATAGATCTGTTTGATGAAGTGCATTTACACCTGTCTAATCTCAAAACTATTGCTTAAAACAGTCCCAAGATGCTGATTACTATCAGTACATGAATAATAAAGAGCTAGGCAGCTTTGCTCATAGCTGGAGTTTTGTACATCAAGCAAGAAAACCTTTGTAATAAAGTAGCTCTGGTAGCTCTGTCTGATTCAGAATTGCCCTCAATGCTATCCAAAGAGTCAACCTTCATTACACTAGGAAAATACAACTCACATATATAATGTTACAGTTTGACATCTTAATGCAACAGATTCCTACAAAACGCTGCAGCTATAGCCCCACAGCACAAAGTCACCTATTCTTGGCACTAAATAGCTTATTAGGCTGGCACAGCACTGTCCAGCTGGAGACACAGGGGCTGGGCCCACAGGATGCTCCTGGTTCCCCACAAGACACTGTGGAGGGAAAGCCAAGGGACTGCCACCACAGCCTAGGCCCCCAGCCAGTGGCAGGGCAAGGATTTGGCAGCAGGGGCTGCTGCTTGCATCCCCCTTGGCAGTAGCAGACCTCCTGTCTGTGCCAGACAGAGCATGCAATGACAATCTCTGGCAATGGAAAGAGGGTCTGGAGAGAGAGAAAAGGGAAGCAAAGTGGCCCTAACATTCCTGTAGCAAGCAAGGTTGCAACACAGCCCTAAAGGTAGTAAAATCAAGCATGCTGCGTGGCTGAAGGCAAGTCCGTATCTTCCCTCAGTTCCAAGAAAATATCAGTGAAAAGAGGATTCTTAAGAGCCTGTAAATGAAGGCTAGTCTTTACTGTGAAATTTTCTCATCGTCACTCATTCTTGAGGGTGTTCATATATCTGCAGAAAAAAAAAAAATCATTTATTTTTAATCAGTTTGTGAAAGAGGTCACTGGATGTACTCAAATGCAAATGACCTTTATTAATCCCACTTCATGCCCCTACAATCCTAGCAACCAGCACAGAGCAGGGGCACAATACAACCACTAGAATGAAGTACCGAATGAGTTCACCTGGAGGGAGAAAGAAACAAAAAGTGGGAACAAATCCTGCTAGCGTCTCACCTACTGCCATTTTGTCTGCCGTGATATCTCAGTCCTGAGCCATCACTTCAGCCCTTCCTTCCCTTCCTGTTCCATGTAAGACAAGGCTTTTTTACTTAACAGTTTGCTATATTCGAGCCCAGGATAAATAATAATGAGTGAATTTCAAAAGATTTCAAGGTTTAATTCAGAGAAATATCTCAACGGACTTACATCCTCTCAAACTTGATGAGCTGAAGAGCTCATAGGAATCAGGTCTCTGCTGACATTTCCAGTAACCTGTTTTTAGCAACTGAAACATTACAACAGCCTCTCCTGGTCCTTCAATATTTCTTTATATTTTCCTATGCAAAATCAGATATAATAGAATATGGGGGGAAACAACAGAGAAGAGAATGAAAGGAAGACAACATTTAAAAGTATTTCAAGTTTTGAACAACAACAACAAAAAAAAATCAATCAAACAAACAAACAAGTTGTTAGCTAGCTAGTTGTAATAGAGACCAAAGAAACAATCTGACTTTTGATCATAACAATGTCACACTTTTGGCAAAGTGTGAGCTCTTCTTCAGTACAGTTTAATTTGCAGTTTGCTTGTTCAGGCTACCAAATTGTGCTAAATCTGAATTATCATTCATAGATAATATAATTCTTGTCAACAAAGAGTATTCCTTTTCCACAGGTCATTGACTGATACTTCAGATTTACTTTAGTCTTAGCATGGTTGTAATACAAGGTAGGCAGAACTGACACTAAATTTGCTGTATGCAGCCTTGAAATTAACTTATAGATAAGGTTTTTAAAACCAGTGAAGCTGATGTCATCAAACTCTGTTCAGATACACAACCTTTCTTAATGTGATGTACATTTTTATTGTGTGATAATTTTTAGTATTTCCACAGTGTCAGGCTGTATGATTTCCAAGTTACGTGATGGGAGTATTCATTATACCTGCATCCTTGATAACTCAACCCCCACAGGGTTAACTTCAGTTTAATATCCAATTTCAGTCCCATGAATTCTCCATGCAGAAGCTGTCCCCTACAGCCATGGCACTACGTCACCCTATGGCACCATTAAGGGAAAAATGCATTCTGGAACAGATTGTTCCCTGCTGTAATGCCTTTGAAGCCACTTCAGTTTCATCAAGGATGAACTCAGATCACAGACTTTTAAATTGGACCCCTCAGTATTTATTGAAGGTAAACTAAAGAATGACCCGTTGTTTCAAAAAAATTCTCACAGACCTTTTTCAAGTACTCTTGTGTATTGTTTCTTGACAGGGTCATTTTACGTATGATATTAGTCTAATCTAAAATGTACAATATCTTCTGAATTTTCCAAAACACAATTACCTTTAAAGTACCTGAAATGAAAAGGTCGAAGCAAAGATGTTCTGAGTGGATTTAATAAACCGAGAATAGATCTGGGTCTCCAGTTCTTAAGTAGGGCTTGTCTGTGATTGCTATTATCCCTAGTTTCGAGCATAAAGAAAAGTTTACAAAAGTTACTTTTTTAGTTGTTAAACCAATTATCCCTACTATTCTCTTAAGTATAACACCTTTTCCTATTCCCTTTCATTTTGTATTGGCACAATCTTTTTGACCTCTGAACAAGGACGTCAGGAGTTTTTCCATTGTATTTTATTATTCTATGGTCTGGAGGTTCTTCTTCCATGTTTTAACCTGTCTCTAAGAAAGGCTGGGAGGTTGTATTAGCCTCAGAGATACAAAAGTAGCTAAACCTTTGCGAGCTTCACGTCAACTATAACAACAACAACAGAAGAGAAATAGAATTTTATGTGACTTTACCTCAAATAACTATGCCAGTCTGTTTGAACTGGAAGGGGGTAAGTATGCAATTCCATAAAAACAAATAGTCCACGATAGGTTCAGTATTTTGATGAACTCACAAGCTGGCTACAGTCACACAAACTGTAACACGTTAACAGATATCAGATGATTTTTCACCATATAAAATATTAAAATTACAGAACACATTAAAAAAATCTATGACGACACTATCACAAGGTATATATGGCTAGGTTGTTTTGTTGTTGCTGTTATTTCTTTGTTTTGTTGTTTCTTGAAATCTAGATACTTTATCCCCAGTAACATGATTTTTTTTTTTTTTGAAAAAATAAAAATACTAAAAATCGTGGAACAAGACACCTATCTCCTCCTGATTTACATTCAAATAGAGTTTTGCCGTTGGTGAGAGGAGTAGGAGTTCACTCATTATTTTGAAGCAAAACACAGCACAGTCCCCCTCTCACCCATTAAAATATCTTTTCTCCACAGTTATTCCTGCTAAAAAGGTGCCCACACTTGGTCTGCCAAACCTCTCTCACCTTCTCGTACTGCTCCCAATGCAGCTTTTTCCAGGAGGCTGATACAAGCTTCATGTTAGTGGCACTGATTTTGGCAGAGGGGTGGGACACTAAGAGGTAAATTTCTCTTTATAGTCTCAGCTAAATCTACATCTCTCAGTCATGTCATAAAGACTGTGAAAGGAGTTGAAAACAGAAAAAAACTCCCTACAGATATCCTTTGCTCATGCACACACTGTTTAACACCTGGACCTGCACAGAACAACTGTTTTGGACAAGCGCTATGCTTGGTCAGAACAAGCTTTCTTCTGGCTCTGATGATTAACAGTAAGCACATAAGTATAAAAACTAAGCAATTATGTAGTAATAATTTCCTGAATCTTGACTTCTTGACTTTCCATCTCTTGACTTCAGAAGGAATTTGTCTAGTGAGACAGTGTATCCCATTTCCTCAGGGAAAAAAAAAAAAAAAAAAAGTACAAAAGAAATGAATTAGAATTAGAAACTGTATTATTGGGGTAACAAATTGTAATGGACAATATACTATCTATATTGTAAAATCTCTTGCCACATTTTTACTGTCAGTCACGTAGCTCCTAGATGTCAATATATTATGTTTATGTATAAACAGTGTCCCAGTAGGATTCCACACCCATTGTAATAATTGGTTGCTTTATTTATTGTTTCTTTAATTCAATGGAGAAAAAAATGTACTTTTTGGTGCACCTGACCAAGGATGAACAATGCATCAAAACATATTTTCTACTTATTTTCTCACAACAGTCCACCATTAGTAGGAAACACTATTAGGAATATATATATATTTTAATTATTTGGTGCAACCTTAAAATTGCTGACTTCTCAGATAGACATATTCTTCCCAAAGACAAAAATGTATGCATCTTAGAAACCCAGCTTGAATTTTGTATTAAGGTTGTAGAAGTAATTAAGTATCAGGTTTCTTAACAACACTACCACTTACTATGTATAAATAAAACATTTAGAGTCGGTATGCTTAGCATTATTGGGACGTATGCCAAAATTCCTGATTGCAGCTGGCTAATTGCTGTATGGTTTTAGATATTATAGCATCCATTTTTAATTTTGTCACTTGTCTACTGTGACAAAATCACTAACAAGAGCAGAAGCTACAATTAAAACTTCTGCAATATGCAAAGAGTGGCAAGAATGTGAATAATATCAATGTAACAGAACTTGGCTAGGTCAGTCTTTAGCCTATGCTTTTCCTGAATTCAGTTGATCCTTGGCAAAGCTCCATTGCATTCTTCTCACAATATCTGAATGTTGTCACCTGTGACTGAATGAGCTTACTCCCCAGAACTAGAAAAGAAATGAAAGAATTAATCCACTGCTGTGTTATAAAACAGTTAAGTTGCTATACTCATAAAACGTTGCATAAAATCACCAAATCAAGGCAAAGGAAATGCAAAAAGCCTGACAGTGTCACTGCCATGTAACACAATCATTCCACTGCATGCTTTTATACATCTTCCTCTGAGACCCTGTCTACTAGGAGTTAAGTGACTATACAAGAACATCAAGCCCCATTAATTTCTACAGTCTCTGCCTTCATAGCTGAAAAAACACTTCAAATTACTACAAGAGTACAGCTTGAGAGGTGAAAGTCGGAAACACATGACTCTAAAGAGTAATTTCGGATTTTTAGAATGATCCTGTGGCTTTTTCAAATGTTCAAATGTTACAATGTGACAGAAAGCCTTTCTTTTGCATCCTAGACACAAGCCTAATTTCTCCCTTCTGCAACTACCACATATCAAAGAGCTCCACCATTTCCTCCTTAAACATATCAGCTTTCCAGCCACTTAGATTATAACCCCAGCTTCTTGAATACTCCTGAATAGACATGAGAGACAGTTTGCAAAGACAGGAAGGCCAAAATCCTTATGTGATTTGCTCTTACTCAAGTCAATTGTAACCTTGCTCTTGAAAGAAGATGGAGGACAATATTTATCAACATTTTCATCATCCCACACCTAAATCAAGGCACTCCCAAACTCAAATTCAGGCTGAGTAATGACTGGATTGAGAGCAGGACTTTGGGGTTTTGGTGAATAAGCCTCTCAACATTAGCCAGCAGTGTGCGCTTGCAGCCCAGAAAGCCATCCATATCCCGAGCTGCATCAAAAGCATGACCAGCAGGTTGAGGGAGGGGTGATTCTCCTCCTCTACTCTGCTCTCATGAGACCTCACCTGGAGTGCTGCGTTCAGTTCTGGGGTCCCCAGCACAAGAAGGACATGGACATACTAGAATGAGTCCAGAGGGCCACAAAGACGGCCATAGGGCTGGAGCACCTCTCCTGCAAAGACAGGCTGAGGGAGTTGGGGTTGTTCAGCTTGGATAAGAGAAGGCTCAGGGGAGACCTTACAGCAGCCTTCCAGTACCTAAAGGGGGGCTACAGGAAAGCTGGGGAATGACTCTCTCAGGGAGTATATGGTTAGGACAAGGAGTAATGGCTTGAAGCTAAAAGAGAGTAGGTTTAGATTAGATATTAGGAGAAAATTCTTTACTCAGAGTGTGTTGAGGTTGCCCAGAGAAGCTGTGGATGCCCCAGCCCTGGAGGTGTTCAAGGCCAGGCTGGATATGGCCTTGGCCAACGTGATCTAGTGGAAGGCGTCCCTGCCCATGGCAGGGGGGTTGAAATTCAACCCAAACCATTCTATGACTATATGATTTGTTATTTAGATAAATAAAATGTAAACAAAACCACCGTGGGCCAGCATTTTTAGCTTGTGGTGGTGGTTTTACCGTGCTAGGCAGCTGAACACCACAACTCTCCTCATCTGCCGCTCAGATGAGGAGGGCAAGGAGTAAAGGAAAGAACAACTCACAGGCTGAGATAAGGATAATTTAATTAAAGAGAAAAAAAATATTAAGGAAATATTATTATTAATTAAACAATTCAACTAAAGGGAAAAAAGGGGAAAGGGGAAGAGGGAGCGGGAAAGGGAATAACAAAACAAAACAAGTGAAGGCTATGTGGAAGTGCAGAGGAAATAAATTACTCTCCACTTCCCACAAATGAGCAATGCTTGACCACGTCCTTGAAGCAGGGCCTCAACGCATGTAGCCGGTGTTCGGGAAGAGGACAGACGTCTTCGCAATGAGAGCCCACCCCTCCCCTCTTCTTCCTTTTTCCACCTTTTATTGCTGACAATAAAATTGTGTGTGCCCTCCCCTCGGGCTCGGCGCGAGAGCGGCCGTTGGAGGCGGTTGGCGCTGAGGTGATTGCCGGGGGGGGGTGGGGGCAGCGCCCTCAGAGCTGGTTCCTAACGCTTAGCACCTGTTCTACCCTGTGCATAACTAGAGGGAATCGTAAAATTCCCTCTGCTGACAATAAAACATATTGTGTGACATCATATGGTATGGAATATCCCTTTGGTTGGTTTAGGTCAGCTGCCCTGGGGATGTTTCTTTCTCACTTTTTGCCCACCCCCTAGGAGGGTTAGAGAGAGTCCTGATGCTGTGCCAGCACTTCTCAGCAGCAGACACAGCACCGGTGTGATACCACTGCTGTTCTAGCTACAAGTGCAGAGCGCAGCACTGTATGGGCTGCTGCAGGGAAAGTTAACATCCCAGCCAGACCCAGTACACTTGTCTGTTTAATAAATAAATAAAAAATAAATCAGGAAAGTCATAGTAATCTATCACTATGGAAATTATTTGAGAATCAAATACTAATAACACCTTATGTACTCAGGTAGCAATGGGAAAGATTTCAAGGATCATCACAGGACTTCCCATAATATATTCATATAGAATTCAGGATTACTGTAGGATTTACTACATGTTCCTTTTCACATTTTAAAGACAGAATAACTGGAAAAGGGAAAGGAAATATCATTATGTTTATTTCCCAGTTAGGATTAGGACACAAATCTCTCAAAAAAGACCCTGATGGGGATAGCTGCTACAGATCAACAAGAACTGCAGAATTTAATGTTTCTGAAAATAAGATCTGAGTATCAGTTGTTCAACAGTTTAGTATCTAAATATTAATGGTAGAAATACTCTTTAGGAGGAAATTGTTCATTTTCTTTTTGGATGATCACTTCATTACATTAGCAGAAAAGCAGATGGTAATACCCCTCAAGAGATGAGTTGTGCTCTTGTTGAAAAAGACTTAAAATAGCAGGAGAGAGATCAACACTAAGAAACTGAATGTGCCAAAAGCTAACTTTTAGTAGTATATGATTACTATTCTTCACTAGGCTTAGAAGAGAAAATTTCCATTTTCAATTGCTTTTAATGTCAACCATTATCACTATTGGAGGTGATAATTAGTCAGCTAACACTACATGAGGAACATGAACTGAACACATTTTATATGTCCTTTTCTAACTAAAATAAGAATAATTATTCTCCCATTGCTGCAACATCTTAAAGTCAGTAAGAGACTAGGTTCTGAAAGCTGAGATAAAATAGGTTAAATAGAAGGCATTCATCAGAAGCAATCTTCTCATTTTAAGTTCTAACTTCCACTAGTGGTTGAATTTCTTCTGAGACATTCAGTTCTACCCACATTTTCCTGCTGAACTCTGTCCCCAGCAGGTTCAACAGACTGTTATTCATAAAAATCCCTTCAGATTATCTCAAAACCACCTCCTCAAAATTTAATCATCAAGAATTTAGTCTTACTGTATTTTCAGACTAGCTGTTTTGTCATAATAAGTTACATTTTTCATTAGATCCTACTGTATTTTATACTTATTGCACCTTAAAAAACACTAAAATCAGCTTAATTCTCCTTGCTTTAAAACTGAACTCTCTACTAAACCTATTTCAGAGATAATTTGCTACATTTATAGTGAAGTATGCGCTAAGTTGATCTAATTACAGTGTCTTGAGAATAAAGGTTACAAGACCTATTCTGATTAAAGCACCATTTTCCACAATTTATGGTGTGGGTTTTGTTTGTTTGTTTGTTTGTTGTTGTTTGTTTTTCCCTGAAACTAACTCCTTTGGGACTGAGGCTGTTTACTATTTAGCCTCAGCTCCATAACTTGGAGGAGAGGTTATTGTATCAATCAGCTATCCTTTTGTCTTCAAAAATTAGTTAGAAGCATGACATTTTTGGTGATATTCTGAGTATTCCTAATAAATGTAGGAAATATCAAATTCTTCACAGCAATACAGATAAATATTTTTTAAAGAGACCTTTACTTACTTTTATTTTTAAGAAAGAGATCCCCAAATTACATGCAGAATGTTAAAAAAAAAAAAAAAAAAAAAAAAAAAACTTTTTTTCAGTTTGGAAACAAAACGGCCTTTTTTGTTGTTGTTTTAGAGTGATAACTAAACTGACATGATGCCATATGGCCATGATAAATTTGAGAAGAGCTGTTTAGCAAGGAGGTGGATGGGGAAAGAGAAAGGCTGTTAGGTATTATATCACTCCAAAGTGGATTATCTTCCCAGGCTTGCTGTGGTACCTCACTTTGCCAGGGACCTAACTCTTCAAAGTGCTGTTTCTTGGGGGTGCTGTTTCAGCAAAAATACACTTAACATCAAATATGTCTTTAAATACGTCTACATAAAATGCCCTGGTGTAATATTCCACAAACCTTTAAACCAGCTGGATTGCAAGGAGCTATCTGCCTACAAAATCATTTTGTTGCATGTAACTTCAGTACAGAAAAGTACCAGACTATAAGTTTATGACACCTGCCCTGATATTCAGAAATATACTCTTCAAGACAAATTAGCCTGAATGCTGCCACTGATAACACCACTACCATGGGTTCAAGTATTTCCAGTTTACACTAGAAGCAAGACATCAGGCAATAATGTTCATAAGGCCCTCCTTCATAAGTAGGGAGAGAAACACAAGTAAACAAACAAAAACTAGATAGACTTTCAAGTGTGCAAATCAAAACTTTTCTTTGTCTAGATCCTTAGAGCATTATGCCACAAGGACACTCATATTCCAGCGTAAAGAGACTTGTAGTCACATTGTGTACCCCTGTGCATTTCAGTATCATTGATCATTAACATCCAGCATACCGCTTCAGCACTCACTCAACAAAGACCAAAAGCACCAGCATGATGCTCAGAATGTCAGCAAAGTGATGACAATTTACAATATTAATATACTCCAAAACATGAAGAAAAAAAGGCAAAACATTTTGTGCTTTCTGTGTGAACAGCCACATAAGTCTACTCTACTGGTTGTACCTGCCTTAGTATTTAGTTGGACCAGACACTGTTTTTATTCCTTCAAAAATCAAAAGCCTTAGAATAAACTGCTGATATTATGTCTGTCAATATGTAAATGTATCTTGCTTAAATTAGAGGATATATATTCACTTGCAAATGCCAAGACAGAAGATGAATTCATTTCATTTAAAAGCAGGGACAAAGCTAGGAAGCTAGGCATTTGCAATGATGAAAATGTGGTTTAGGATTATTTGAAGAAAGCGCAGAGCTGAAAAACAATTCTAATGTTTTTCTTTCCTTCATCTTTTCCTTATAATCAAAGAAAATCCCTTAATTCTCCATTCTTACCCCTTTATTTCACTGAGGAATGGATTAAATGGATCAAGACTAAATACAGAGAAAATCCATGTCATAAATAAATCACCTTGCCCGGGAAGGATGTAAGCAAGAGGCTACAGTATGAGGTACTGGTATCTTCATCTCAGGGCAGGTTCACTCTTAAAATGTGCCAGTACTTCCACGGTCTTCACCTTTGGTGAAAAGTAGATGATTTGTTCTCCAAAAACATAAACAATGATTAAAAAAAAAAAAAAATCAAATATTTCTGAGGGTTTTTACACTTGGCCTTCCTAGTTCTTCAGTAATTAACATTTTAACTATAAAATACAGGACTTTTGAGATCACAGATCACTTGGGCAGTTCTTTTCTTGGCTGAAGAGATAACACACTGAGCACAGAGATGTTGTTGTAAAAGCTAAAGTACCTGAGTCTAATAGTGGCAAAACTGCTGAGCATTAGCCTTATTAACAGATTCACATGCTGTCAGTACACACAATATAGACAGAGTCATTCTCTATTACTATATCATGAATACAACCTTTCAAAATTATATTTCCATCCACTGTACCAGTTAGTCCTGAGAAAAGTTAGCAAAGACAAGGAGCGGTTGATAATCTTCAATAGTTTACCTTATCCTCTTTTATCAAAGACCCATCTTAAATAACCTCTTATCGATAAGCTTAAATCATAGAATAATTAGGGTTGAAAAAGACCTCCAAGATCATCTGGTCCAACAAACACGCTACTACCAATGACACCCACTAAAACATGTCCCTAAGCACCAGGTCCAACCTTTCGTTAAACACCCCCAGGGACAGTGACTCCACCACTTCCCTAGGCAAGCCGTTCCAATGCCTGACGACTCTTTCTGAGAAGAAATGTCTCCTAATTTCTAACCTGAAGCCATTCCCTCTAGTCCTATCGCTACTCATCTGTGAGAAGAGGCCAACCCCCAGCTCCCCACAATTTCCTTTTAGGTGGCTGTAGAGAGCAATCAGGTCTCCCATGAGCCTCTTCTTTTCCAGACTAAACAACCCCAGTTCTCTCAGCTGCTCCTCACAGGACTTGTGTTCCAGGCCCTTCACCAGCTTCGTAGCTCTTCTGTGGACAGGTACCAGGGCCTCGATGCCCTTTGGGTACCAAGGGGCCCACTGTACTTGAGGTGTGGCCTCACCAAAATATCTCCCACGATCCATAATTCTCCATAGTGCCAGCAGTACCAAATTGCTTCTTTTAAAGCCAGACAAGTTATTCCAGTCACATCTTGGAACCTGAAAGGTGATGGGTTATTTGGAGGACAGATCAGGAGTGTTACTATTTTGTGCTGTTACAGTAATTTCTACACAGCATAGCTTCATCTAGGGAGCATTTTGATATGAGAACAAAGTAACATTTGAACATTTCTTCCTACGCTTTCTGAAGGACATACTTTTGCAGTGGATAATACAGATGTAATTCTATCAAGATCTTTCAATAAATATTCTATTTCAGGTATAAGAAAGACCTAGCAAGACAATGACAGAACAACTCAAATAACGCAAAGTATTACCATTTTTTATTGTGTTAGATTAATGCCTGCAGCAACTTCTAATATCAAACTGCTCAGCACATACTACACAGCTTCCATTAATGTTGTTTAGATTCATTCAATATTTAAAAAAACAAGCCCACATATCACAGGTCTTCATGGGGCAAAGTAAATAAAGATGTTAGAAAGATATCTCACAACAGTTTATGAACATGGTTTCTAGAAGAGCTCATGTCAACTTTACTCACCTTCCCACATCAACAATAGTAGACCTCAAGGGCAGCCAATATAGATTTATAGTTTTAGAATCCTATCATATATATTTTTATTTTTTTATTTTTTCTAGAATACAGCTTATAAGAAGATCTAGTAATAAATAGCAGCTTGGAGATTAATTTGCCTCCAGTGAAAATAATGATCTGAATACCGTGGCCATATCGTGTTTTAGAAATTTGCTTGTATTCATTTTCACCTAAGAAACATGCTATAATTTAGGATAACAAAGTTCATCCCTTTTTTTAAAAAAAAAAAAAAAAAAAAAATCACAGGGAAGAAAGAAGGGCCTCTTGGAAGACCTCACGCTCTGGTGCATTAACAGTGAATATAGCTATTCTTAGTTAGCAACTTCAGTTTGCAACCACCATGTTGGAAAAAAGGTGACATGCTCCACTTTAAGTAGAACTGAGGTACTAATAGGAAAAAAATATCATTTTGCTTGAAGAAAAATCATAGGTGCTATTTGCAGTACTCTTTTGAATCACCAGTCAAACCCACTCTAATGAAAAGGTGAGTTTAGACCCTGATTGATTTCTGGGTGCTCTGCTGAAGAGAAAGCATAGGAGCACAGTCCACCCACAATGCACTTAAAGTAATTCAGAACTGACAGGCAATAAAAGAAATATTGTTCCTCCTCTCATTTAGTAGAACGAGAATAGCTGTATGCAATTGCATTTCTGAATTTGATAAGTGAAAAATGACTCATTTTATTAGACAAAGACCATTTAAAATGTTAAAAAAGCCTGCCGTTATAATTTGCATATTTTAAAATGAAATTGGTTCATCACAGAATGTTTAAATATAGTATTACGAGATATGCAAAAGCCTGTAGGTATATTAAAAACAAGCCAATTTTATCATAATACTTTTCAGTTTGGTGCTACAGTAATGGTCATAAAAAGTACACAATAAAAATTGTATGTAACTGTTCAAATGCCATTCAGCTTGTTGGACTATCAAGGTAGGCATGACTGGAAGACCAAATCCAATTGCTCTGGGAGACAAAAGGTACAAGGATGCCTACCTGACACACAGCAACAAAACAAAAAGAAAGACTAAAAGAGGGATCCTGTTTTACGTTTTATGCCTCTTTCCTGCATTTACAAATGCATGGGCCCATCAAAACTTCAACTGCAAATCAGATTATCACACGTGAAGAGTGTACATGTTGATAGTTGCACATAAATGCATGTGTTATCTCCCTCTTACAGAAACACATTCAGCTTTAACTTGTGTTGGTATAGCTGCCTTTCCTCTCTCTGTCCTTTTCACATCTGTGCTACCAAAGTAGAGTGAGTAACATGAATGCAAAATATGGTTTCACACACAAGCAGAAAACAGTTCAGTGAGGTTGCTTGTGTAGATATTAATATGTAGAGTAAAACCTCAAGACATTAAAAAAAAAAATCTTTGACATTACAAACTCACAATTGGATTACCACTTATAGTCAAAATATATGTTTCCAGTTCCGTAATATAAAATAAATATATTAATTAATAAAAAATACACCACATGCCTTAATTTGAGAGGAATACTGGAAAAAAACTCTCAGAGTCAGAATAGATGACTTAGTAGTTAAGCCACTGGACTGGAATTCAGGACACAAAGTTCAACCAAGTTCACTACAGACTTCATGTAATTTAAAAACCATCTAATTGAAACTCTCCATAAATCTTTTGTCTACAGTTTATTCAGGTTATGAACTCCCTGGGGAAAGGAGCAGGTTTTTTATGTGTAGAAACATAGCACCTAGCTCGTAGGGCCTTGCAATGGCCACTTACACTTGGAAAATGAATCGTGAGGTTGTAAGACCTTTGTGCTTCCCCTATCACTCATGCCAGGGAGGATCCCCCAGTGAACATCAGCAAAGCAAATTGATTAACCTCCCAAAACCTTCTTCCCTTCAGATGCCTACAAGTAAATTCAACAGGAGCTAGAACTGGTGTGTTCAGAAACCACTGCACCAGCCACTATTACCTCATGCTTTGTTTTACTCTCCACATTTTCTCTGTGCTTTTTGGAGGGATATCATCTCTTTGTTTTGTCTTTACAGCTTCTACAACAAAAAGAGTCCTGATCCATGACTTGGGATTTTGGTGCTCCTACATTCATTAAAAAAAAAAAAAAAAAAAAAAAAAAAAACTTCCAGTACACTGCCCTGACAGCCCTTAGGGAGCCCCCACTGCTCCCAGCCCCCAGGAAGGCCCCATCACAAGCAGTGCCCTGATGATGACTGTGATGCATTCACTTCTCTCATTTAAAAAATAACAGTACAGGATAATCCTGTTTAAGCCACCTTTCAGAATTTCAGATTTTATAACAAAAGTGGTAATAATAAACACCACAAACAAAAGACTTGAGCAACAAATTATCTGATACCTTGTCTTTAGGTTTTTCTTGGTCTGTGGTCTCTTTATTTCTGTCATGCTTAAACTCCTGGAACAAGGAGTCCAAGCAGATCATCCTTTGCAAGGAAAATAAAAAAATAAAATAAAAAATCAATGTAGCTATCCCCCTTTCTTGTCAGGAGTGGAAGGCAGAGAGGGATCTGTAATAAGAACTGTTATAGCAGTTTTGCATTTTCTTTTAATTTTACATTTCTTTTTAAGTAAAAAATCATTTAAATGCTACTTATCTTAGCTGACAAGTTAGAACTAGTGCAAAAGCAGAAATGGAGAAAATGAGCAAACTTAGAAATGAGAAAAGTTGAATATGGAAGAAAAACTTATAAACAAGGTCTGGAATTTCAAAGCAACCTCACTTCCCATTTTAATATTTTGAATCATTATCACATAATGAATCATTTTCATGTAATATTAATATCTCACATGGCTTTTTTACTTGCTAGGGGATGCAGTATTACAAACTTTTATTTATGTAATACAGAAATTAGTGTTAATAACCTTGTAATGTTAAATCCTTTAGTTAAAGAAGAAACTTGTCATAAGTGTCATAAGTTTCTCTTTTTCCTTGTTATTATTTGGGGAAAGTTGCATGTATTATACCAGGTCAGAGGCAAAAGTGTTTGTAAAAGACAAAAGGAAGAAACAAAACTGCAGCACCCAAAGGACCATTTCAGCATTTCCTGACAAGGCGAGTAACTCTGGGACCATGCTTGGTCTATATAAGAAGTTGGAGAACAGAAAATGAATCAATGTGAGGTTCCGTTTTCATTTGTGCCGTGAGTGTAGTTTCATATGTGATCACTTACAGCCACATCATGACATATAAAATGTGTAAATTTGTACACTGACATACCGATGAGGTCAGGTTCTGTATTTAACATATGCACAGTAGCCCACATGTTATGGGTTCTGTAGAGAAATAATTATCTCCTTACGACATTTACAGAAAGTGCAGCAGATTCAAACCCAGTCACATCCAAATTTGGAAAACAAATGTTTGACGGTTTCAGTTTGTGCTCTCTCTACCTAATTACCATTTTAGAGGCTGGAAATGCAGAGAGAGGTTGGGATTGGTACCAATTATTTGAGCAGTATAGCAAGTAATTTTGATTTCAGTTTGTAGTTCAGTAGATGGTAATAATTCAAACCACCATGTAAGGATTGCAAGAGGTCAGTAGATAATGAAAGATCCTGTTTACAGAAGCTAAAACATTTAAATCATTTTAATTCTGAGGAAGATATCATTACCTTTAGTTTAGAAGCAGTGGGGTATTTTTCTTTTACTTTTTGTAATTTTCTAATTTTACTTTTTGTTATAGTCCTGAGAACTGCCTTATGATGTTAGGGATCCAGTTTTGCATCACAGCAGCCTGAGAAGAAAATTGTGCTTTGAATTACACAAAGAAGAGGGTTTCCCCCTGCTCACAACATCTCTGTTTACCAAGCTGTCCTTTTTGTCTCCTTCACATTAGTAAATTCTTATTTCGAGAAAAAATCTGAAAGCTTGGAATGAAAAACGTAAGTACTGCAGAGCAAAGCGTAGAGAAAATCATGAGAATAGCCATCTCATGCGTCCCTGCTCTGGTTATTTGAATGCTGTCAATGTAGGCACAGATGAAGACAGTAGCTGCTGAAGGCAGGACACTGCAGAATGCAGCAAAAAAAGCCATGACTACCTGTCTAGTCAGCCTGTGCCAGTCCCCCAACATGCCAGCATTGCTATTGCAGTTGTCCAGAAGGTCTTTCCTTTGGAATATATGTATCTCCTTTTTCTTGTTCATTCTTCACCTTTACTGTAGGTTTACGTCAAAGGCAAAAGTAGAAAGACAAAATATGTGCTATTCACAGTCAAATATCCAAAAGCTTATACATTAGAAAAGCCAATTCTGGATATCCAATATTGAGCCCCAAACTATTATCAGCACTTGTGAGTTTGGCAGATGTTCAAATAACTGACTTGAACATAAAAATGGCATTTATGTTTATATATCAAAGATACAGGGCACACATACTCTTGTTATACATTGGCAAGATGCTTTTGAATCTGCTTTCTGTGGAAACTTTTCTATCAAATGGTATCTAATTTTAAATTAAACCTACCTTTATTAAATCAAGTCCTGTTAAGCACAAATTGTTCACTATTGACCCAATTATCTAACTTGTATATGTACTTACCTGCCCACATGTACTCTGGCAAATGCTATAATTACCCTCAATGAATCACAAACAAAATTATCATTTTACCTTGCAAGTACAGGAAAGCAGTGGTGAGAGCATGACTTGATTATATAAATGCTACCTTATTTCCTGGAATGACGACAAAGCTGGTAAAAAATCTTGTTAAATATAGTTCTAAATGAGCCGCTCTGTTCAGTAGATAGATAGAAAACAATCAGAAAAACAGTGAAAAAAAATAACAAAAGAGGAAAGACCTGAAAACATCACCAGTCTGCTGTAAAAGCTGCAAGGCAGGAAAAAATAAAAAAATAATATGTTTATATTGAAAACACGCATAAAAAGGATTTTAAAAGTGGAAAGACAGAAAAAATATTTTATAACATAATGCTCAAAATGCAGGAAGCACACAGATGTGATCCTTCTCCTGCAGTTTCCTAATGTATTTAAAGCCACTTATTCCCACACAAACAGTATCTGTGAAGCTGCTGAAGAGACCCAGCTATTTCTCCCAATGTCTATTGTAATTTACATTCAGCACATTACTTCCAGATTTTTCTTTGCCTCTTATCCAAATACATCTTCAGAAGGGCACTTATTTTAAATACCCTGTAATCAGAGGATACAAACATTTACAGATATGTAATGCTATGGAGAAGACCAGCCACATTCTGTCTTCAGATAACTATTTAACTCACTGAAAGAAAAAAAAAAAAAAAAGGTGAGAAGTATGTGGGAACATTTACAAAGAAGAGAGTTAGGCGAGAAGAGAGCTAGACGAGAGCAGCCTTGAGATAAGCTGGTGCCTTCCAAAATACCTATTGATGATTATAACTTTTAATCTGAAGGTTATTAGGTTACCAATCAAAATCAGTTTGTTTGTTTTTATTTAAATTCATATCTTATAAACTTAAAAAATTATCCAGAAGGAAAAAAAAAAAAAAAAAAAAAACTATTTGAGTAACTATTTGAGTATAATTTCGGTTCTAATGCATGGGACTGAATTTGATGTTGTTTCTCCCTTTTCAAATGTCATTTTGATTAGAAGTTATTAGGATAAGGGAGACATTTTTTTCCTTTAAGATTTTTAGGTGAAGATGATACCATTTTCCTAGGATAAATATAAGAATATACCAGAACAAATGCAAAAACAGTTTCTAAGCACCTGAAAGTTTTAAAAAAATAATAAATAAAAAGATTAGAGAATCAACCAAGATGACTTTGACAAGAACAAAGCTCGTTAAACCCATCTAAGTGCCTTTATGGCAGGGTAACAGGCTTTATGAACAGAGGTGTTATACAGCTTTACCTCTGACACTGTTTAATGTGACATTTTCAAAGCAAGCTAGAGCAAATAACTCTAGCTGAAATAGCTGTTAGGTGGGTGCAGAGAAAAAATGACTTACAGAATATCAGTGGTTCACAGTAACACTGTGATGAAAGAAGGAAGTATTAGGTTCTAGTTCTCTGTCCAGGATCTGGTACTGTTCGTACTGTTCAGCAATAATAAGGGCTACAGTAAAGGCTTATGAGATTGAAAGAAAATATGAAGCTGAAACAGACTGCAAGTACTCTCAGGGAAAGAATACAACTCCAAACAAATTAGAAAAATAAGAGAAAAGAAGGGGGAGAGGGAGAGGAAAATAATTAAAGATAAAAGGTCAAGGGAATAACCCAACTCTCACAAATAGAAGATGGCAAAACTGACCTAGTATGTAGGCCTAGTATGTGAATCATAACCTGAACATAGTCAACACAGTGCTGTAAAAAAAAAAAAAAAAAAAAAAAGCCATGCAGAATGCATTAACAGGAGTATAAACAGGCTAGTAATGCATCTTCTTCAGCCCATACTGACATCTCGCTCCATTTGGGGATTCACAGATCAGGAAGGGTACAACCAACTGCAAACAAACCAGGAAATTATCAGAGATCTCAGAAACCTATCTTATGAGAAAAGACTACTAGGAATGCTGAAAACTTCGGGGTTATTTTTGCTTTGGAGAGTTCTTCAAAATAATAGTAGAAATGTTCTCTGTTTTCATAATAAACATTGATCATGTTTGACCAATAATACCAACTCACCAATTCAACTTTGTTAAGGAAACATATAAAGTAGATCAATTTCAAAACTTTTTCTTCAAGACACTATCAAACTTTTCAAGTAAGAATGGCTCTGAGTACATATTCTCAAATATCCCACATCTAAGAGATAATTAAGACATCAAAACTAATTCCTGCTAACAAAAAGCTTTCATTTACTAGGGCATTCAAGGAACCGTGTTTACTTTAATGTGAACAAAGCTCTGCTACTCTGTAATGCCTTTCAAGTATAGGTCATAACACCATCTTGTTCTACATAGGTACGGTTGTGTTTTTGGTTGGTTGTTGTGATTTTGTGCGTGTGTTTCTGTTTGTTTTTACATCCCTCACTAACCTTTTGAAATATAACTGCCAATTATGCTATTTAAATACATCCATTTATTTTAAAAGATGTTAACCGTCATTATGGAAAGGCTTGATTGCTAGTAACATGACAGTCACTTCTTACATCTCTGCATTAGTAAGTGCAAAGTCACTAATTCCCTTGGACACAATATTAATAATGCTTTAACATTTGCACGTGCTCAGACTATGAAACTAAATGGGTGGCATAGGAAAAGGCAACCATGCTCTGCCAAATCCATTCTAAGAGGTACATTATATACTTCCTACAGGCATTTTGGCTGCGATACGTTACCAGAGCAAGACATTCCCCGCAGACAGTATAGGCAAGAGCAGAATTCATTCGTTTTCATTATATTGGACATTGAAAGAGAAATTCAAAAAATTATGGCTTTGGAAAAACGTTCGCCAACTTCTATCAATACTGCACCTTTGGTTTTTGCAGTTTGGAGGTGAAAAATTTATGTTCCTAGATTAATCATTTTGCACGTTATTTCAAATCAATTTTAGGACCATACTGCCCATGGATCTAGCATAGGTAGAACAGGTGAACTGCAATGAACAACACCAAATTATCACCGCTGTTCATTCTGTATCAGAAAATTAATTTAGTCTGTAATTGTTATTGTTTAGGCCTAAACTTCTCAAAGTATTTAGCCACTAACAAGGATCAGCCTTTAAATCAATTATACACTCTCATAACCAGTCCTAGATTCACACAAGAAGAGACACAGCCTGCTTTGGGAAACACATGGTACTAGGTCTGCAATTCTAAAATATTCCCATAAATATGTAAAAACTTATACCTTTCCTACCTTTACTAAATTGTCTACTGAAAATTGATAAGATGTTTTAAAACAGGATTCTTCCCAATCCCACTGTACAATTACTTACTCCTCAGTTGTAGTATGGTCACATTTTGAAAGGAAAATATTTTTGACAGTATGCATTAGAAAAATCCAACACTTGCTAAATGCAAAAGAAACTCAGTCTCCTGTTGAGAGAGAGAGAAAAACAACATTTCTGGTTGATTGAAAGCATTTATCCACAAACTATAATATAAAAGATCAGCTAGATGTTAATATTTACATATATACATATATGTATATATAAATCAGATTGCTAACAATGAGAACAATACATATAAAGTGAAAAATCTGAACCTCTGATGCTCATTACATTGAAAATACAGCCAAATGTCAAAAGTTTGGAAAGTGTTTTCTTAGAGTCAAAACCAATGAAATGTTACATTAATGTTAATTAATGCCTTTGTGTTGACCTCAGTGAGCACGGGCATTTTTCAAGGTATGCTCTGTTAAAAGCTATTGATAGGCTAACCACTTTGTAGTAACTAGCTCTGTCTTCCTCCTCCTTGCACTTCTCATGCTGTGAACTAATTAAAACTAGGAATGATTACTAGTATTTAATGAAATACTAGTAATTTAATGAAAAAGGCAATCTTCACCCTTGCTGAAATTGTTTTGACTTGGTACAACACATTTTCCAAGCAAAGCTGTAGGCTACACACTAAAGAGCATTGGATGTAAAGAAGGTTAAAATGTCAAATCCAGAGTGAAGACAGTCAGTGAAGATGCAGTCATCCAAGAGTAACAGAGTGGCTGTGGGAAGCGGAGATGATCTTACTTATTAAGCGGTGTTATTAATTTAGCAGCTCATAGAAAGGAATGTTTTGCTGAAGAAAGATATTGCTTTACTGATAATATGTAAGCAAACATCTGAACAGGCAGAGAGCATCACATCCTTCCTGGCATTCAGAATTACACTGCAAAATACTCATGCTTGAGTATGATTCCAGGAACTGCCTCATCCCTGAACCTAGGCTGCTGTATATAGACATGTGCACCCCTCTGTTCTGAGAGTCTACCAGATAAGGCCAAGGTCTCATGTTCTGTCTGTGACACATTAATAAGTTATAGAGTGTCTAAGCCGACACATTATAGGCTAACAAAAAGTACACAAGACAACAAAAGTACAGCAGCCAACAGCCACGCAGCCCTGACATTACATGAAGAATTGTGTCTTCCTCCACATCCTCTCATAAATCATGATCTTCAACGCACGACAACCCCAGCAAAAGGGTGTGAAAAGAACAGTCAGACTTTACATCAGTCTCACACCTCTCTGTGATCATCTTCCCCATCTCTCTGTGGCACAACTGGTTGAGTGAAAGAAGTGCACCTATTTCAATACAAAGTTCAGCACCCTGCTTAGGACTACTCCTACAGCAGCACTGACTCAGTAGTCGTCTTCACCCAGAAGCAGCTGAGGTACAAGCATGTTTTGTTTTGTTGACTTTGCAGTGCTAGCAATTACTTCAGGCAGGAAGATGGTAACCCGCCACTGGTGAGGAAAATGAAATCTTAAAATGCTGCAGCTGCTTGCTGAGGGAATGCAAACAAAATTGCAACTGAACATCCAGGCCGTATCTATCCTAGTAAATTAAAACTGCCAGGAGCATGCCAGTCCTAGAGGCCAACTGGCAAGGATCAGTCTTCATTTATGCAGATAGTCTTTTAGCCTCTGACACAAACTCCCTCTATGCTAACAGCAATTAGGATCAGACCCTGAAACAGTTTTAACTCTATTCACACCCAAATAATGTTTTGGTGTGATGCGTTCATGTGCCTGGCAACCTTCCTGGGGAATACTTAAAAGTACAGATGTGGATTCAGCATCATTCCTGGTATTGTCAATATCCAGCTTGCAGATGCACAGGTTGGTGTTCTGACTGTGCTAGGTGGGGAGAGATGTTTTCTTTTCCTCGCACCATTAAGGTATCAAAGTGCAAGAGATCTCTACCAGCAGTGTATCCTAATAACGTTTCTGGATAGGATTTTTTGAATTTATCATAATGTTCTATCCTTGGGGTCTTTTTCCTTCTTAAGCTTGTAAGTCCAAATATTGAAACTATAAAATAAGACAAAATTTTCATTCAGCTTCCTTAAAAGCAAACAAACTAGGATTTGCCATTTAAGACAAACTTCAAAATGTCAGACATTCTTTACATACACTTTTCTTTCCAGCTCAAGTTTATTTATACTTGTAAAAAATACTTAGATCAAGTGGTGTTATATCAAAGCAGAAAAGTCAGGTAAACCAAAAACAGGTCAAAGGACTAATGCTGTTTTCCCCTCAGTGGAGCTGCAGCAGAACATACCCACCTGCTGTCATAAGAGCGCTTCTTAGAATCTAATCAAAGAAAGGCTGAAAATGCCACAAACCCAGCCTACTCAAAAACAAGAGATACTGGAAATTTCCAGAGAGACATGTCCATGAGTTTTCTGTCTGTTTTTTTTTTTTTTTTTTCAGATTACATTTTGATCCTCAGCTAGAGTGAATCTCTGAAGATGCTGCACTGTGCCCACCCTTGTGGACAGCTCACTAACACCTGTATTTATGCCAACATTGTTTTCAAACTACAGCCAGGTTTGGCAGTCAGGCAGCTGAACCAGATGCTCTAATGCCATTTCTGGACACAGAATGTAAAAATATGACAATCCAAAATCCTGATAGGGAAGAACTAGTCCTCAAAAACAACTTATCTGATCTCCAGTGTACACAGAGCAGGAAGATTCCAGGTGTGGAGGCTATGCATATTGTGGCAGATACCCCTGAATTTACCCAGGTACAAACAGATCAGGCACAGCAGCATGGACTCAATTCAGCGTATGCTGTATCTGCTGATTTTTTCCAGTTCCACAAACTGTGCTGAGCTCCATGCTGCTGAAGCTATATTGCTGGCAGTCCCTCGATTAGATAACATAAAACCTATCGCAGGTACATATAGATTATACCGAAGCCCTGATGCTTTTTTTTTTTTTCTCAGAATAAACATTACTATATTCTATCATAACTATGTTTTTCTAAGGAAGATACGGAAATCTAGCTTGATAAACTTTTTTTTTTTCTTTTGTAACTGTTCCATATCACAATGAATTGCACCGTTGCACTCACTATGATAACATACTTCTGTCTATGTTAAGGGAGACTTTTAACAATGTACAGGACAACTTTAAAAAATAAAACAAGTGATTGTTATGTTTCTGCATTTTATTTTTACACATGGTCTCAGTACCTCAAGTACAGCAAAATATTCTATATTGGATAGAAGGCATTTGCTGTTGTGTGGACTTTTTTTTCACATGGGATTTACCTTTTTATTCCCATGAGGAAAAAATATATCATTGGTACTCCTGCTTATCCTTGCTACCAAAAAGTTGTCCAGAAGTTTTGTGATACTAACTCCAGAGGTTAACTTCAATTTGGAGGAACAAGTCTGGGAATATTTCAGTGTAACTAGACTACTTTACATACCTAAGTACTACTCATGGAACAGAAATTATCCTCTTGGTTTAGTCCACTTCACCCAGGGATCTCTACCAAAAGCCCTGGCTCAAGAAGGGCGAACTTTCCAACACCCATACCAAACTGTGAAGATGCAGTGAATACCTCTAAATAAACTGTCCTATTAAAGCCTCCACCACCATGAAGTCACAAGTTCTCAGCACTAAGCAGATGGGGTTAGCATTAATATTTTAAAGCATAAAGGTTTTTCCTTTTTCAAAATGTCCACGCAGCGATCTTCAGCCAAGTATTAAACCATTTGACTATTGGAAAAATGTGCATGAAATCTTCTAACACTGAAGTCACTGAAAAAAAATAATATAATAATAATAATAATAATAATTACCCTACCCATAGGCCCAGGTTTTCTCTTGTATTGCAGAAAATTAAATAGAACTCATTATGCAGCACAAGCTAGATACCTACAGACTCAGGATGGAGTTTACAGATTTGCTTTAGGGAGAGGTTTTGTTTTTTAAACTCAGTATCATATCAGTAATCCTGTTTATGGTAAGAGTCCACACATTGCTGCATCTGCACAGCTGCAAAGGTAATGAACCACAGCAAAGAAACAAGCCTCTGGGAAAAGAGGAAGATTTTACAGATACAAACCGGCTCATCACGAGACTATACCCTGGCATTTCTTCTTCCCATTTGCTTTTGAGACACCTTATTAAAAATATGCATACGTAAGATTTATCTTTTTGCAATTAGCTAAAGTAAAATGCCATTCCTTTTCCAGACATCAATATATATTTACACTCAATACACATTAAACAAGCTCCCATCAGAGTTGGTAGAAAGTCTTCTTGTAATGCTAATGAGCTTTGTATCAAAACCAATAGAGGTTCCTGTCATTATTACCTGTTATAACCTTGTATTTGGAAAGCTACTTTCATACATTTACAATACAAGTGTTGGACTTGTTGGACTTGCTTATGATCACTTTTAGAAAGTGATAAGAAATAGGATTTGATTTATTTGCTTATTTTATTTTATCTCTTCCTTATTTTTGCTCCTTTTTCTTTTTTTTTCATTCATTTAATCAAATGCATACAATTAAGATTTATATAGAAATGCTAAGGATTTTCTATAGTACCATGTGTGCCCATGACCCTGCAAGAAAAGGGTGTTGATTTCACTGTGTTGTTTTTACCCAGTCTCTCAGGAATAGGTAGCAATTTCATTCATTGTTGCCTTTACCTGAATAACCAGCCTGATAACAATAGTACTTCTGCTGAAGAATGGGAGAATTAGCAATTCACCTGCACAGCTTCAGTGCAAATGTTACTTCTCTGGGGAATCTTACATCCACATTCTTAGCGTAGCCAGACTGAAAAAGCAAGCGTTCAGCAGAACAAGTTTTTGCAAAGGTACTGGCTACCAAAATCAGAACTAATGTAGCAAATGCAGGTTAAATCATCTTTTCAGAAGTGTAGGTGGCTTTGGTTTGTTGGGGATTTTTTTTGTGTGTGTACATGAGGTGTTTTTTTTGGGGGGGGGGACGAGGGGGGAGTTGGGGAGCTTAGATCAACACAACTATAAAGAAGAAAAGTGCAGGATGGCAAATAATTCTGTCAAATGTCAGATATCAAATAAGATTCTTTTACCCACTTCTGAGAGACTGTGGCCATGGGCAAACCTCACCAGAGCAAGGGCATTCTTGAAAGACTGCAGCCATGAGAAGCAACAGGAACGCCCAAACCCCAGCCTCCCATACTGTTTCACCAGCAGGGCTGGGAGACACCGTGTCTTTCCCAAGGCATTTGACTGATTTTTTTTTTTCTTAAAGCCTGAATCAATGATGAAAAGTTTGTTTTAATTCACAATAGTTGACATAATTAAGTAAAATCCCAATCTGAGCCAGTTTTGCCTGCAGCAGCAGCCATTACAGATATACTGCCTATAACTAGCTATTAGCTAAGTACCAATCCTGTGCAGTGTTGATGACTTTTAGTGTGTGAGAATTTTTTGTTGTGGTTCCTACCCATTTTTCATCACCACTATTATCAACCAAAAAGCACCTGACTTCTGTTCATGTTCCACCAGAAAAAAGAAGAACGGAAAGTACTGAATTCAGGATAACTGTAAAGAGAAGGCCACGGGGCTCTTAAATTAGGGTTTCCATCGCCTGAATGTATAAGGAAAGGAAAGTCACCCCAAAAAATCTGAAAATTGATAGAAACAATAAATTGCCATTTTTAACAGGGTGCTTTGCTGATGAACACAGAACTGAAGTATTACATATAAATACTAAGTGGGTAAGAAGCTATAAATCTTATTTACACATTTTTTTTGGCACAGGGACTGTTCCATATAATCCTCAAGTCCCTGATACTACAGTCTTTTGATATATGTCTATTTATATATTTTTTAATCTTATAGCATGAGTTTATGTGCGAATGCTCATTTGTTTTAAATATATTAGAATGCCAACATGCAAAGATAGTAACAGATGCCAACACTCAGGATTTTACATTAGATGAAATACATCATCACACCTCCCAGAAATTGCATTTTCACTAGATTTTCTGGGCTTAGATTTTTGTCATGTTTTGAGTCTAGAAATATTAGATTGTAACTATAATATGGAAACAATGAAAACAACTGAAACTTGAAAGCAGAATAGCATTAACTGTCAATAAAAACCCAAACCCAAGTGCTTCATTGTGCTCTTATATAAAGTTTTGGGTTCAGAAGTCAAGTTGCGTACTTTTACTAGCACAACAACCATTAGGCATTTAAAAGAATTCTGTAGTGCACTTGTACATTTGTTTTGTGATTCCTCTCACCCACCTTCTGCTGTCAGGCAACAGGTACCTGTAAACTGAAATTATACACAGCTACAGAATGTCTTTGTGGGCCTAGGTGTCAACTGCTGTGAGGGATTCACTTTACTCTGCCTCCTAAAAGTTAAGGATCTGTTCAATGTATGTTTACTACAAGTAGTTCAGCTGTGTGGTTAAGTATTCAGGAATGATCCCAAAGCCACTGTAAGCATGATCAAACTCAGTTTGCAACTATTATGTATTAAAGGCGCATTTAGACAAAGTCTGTTTCATTCCCTAAGGTTCACAATGGGTTTTACTTTTATTTTAGAAACAGCTCCTTCCTCTCCCATGGTGCTTGGTACCCAAAATGTATTCACAAAAACAAACAAACAAACAAACAAACAAACAACTTTGATACATCACATAAGGGATAATAAAAGCTCTGTCATGTGTAAGAATCCTTGCGAATGAATTAATTCCACATAAAAACATATCCTAATCGTGAGTTAAAGTCAGCATCATACAACTGGTATTTTGGTTAGTTCCTTTTTAAAAAAATTAATCCACTCTGACCCCTTCCTACCCACCCACTCCCCCAAGCCCTTGGGAAAGTGTTTCAGATTACAGCACATCTAGTCAAAGAAGTCGTCATTATATCAGAACTCATATTTTAGGTAAAATCTAGAAACAAAGTTGAAATTAACAGGCCAGCAGAGATGAAGCAACTATAATGAAAACACAGAACTGTAAAAATTGGAGTCTTTTCATCTTGGATGAAGAAATGATGATTCTTTGATTTTTGTCACAGGCAAGGGAGTAATGGGAAGAAAAGTACTTTGATACTAGCTAAATTTAGTGCCAGATTCAGAAGTCATGATGATAATATTGCTGCGATTGAAAAGATGAAAATTTCAGATTCATACCCCACAACACTGATATTCAATATTACAGCTGACTTAACATTAAATATATTTTTATCCCCATCATACCTTATTATATCCTTGCCATAGTCACTCTCTTTTTAATTAAAAAGTGAGGCTCTTCACTACCACTTCTAAAAATTATCAGGGATTAAAAAACAGGCTTTAAAAATTGAATCTGCATGATAACAGTTAGCTGAATGTTTAAAAGGACTACCCTGGTAACTTCAACTGTAAAGATATCTCTCTGACATTTTTTAAGGTTTATTCTGCTAAAATCAAACGATAAAATTGTAAAAATCAAACTAAAAAACATGAAAGACTTAAAATTTTAAGAACCATTTGTTAACATGGCTTGGGAAGAAAAAAAGAAAAAACAAAAATTGCTTCAAGACAAAACTGCAGTACACCTGGAAATAAATACCAAAACCAAATGTGAGCAACAGCCTAGGGGAAGCTTCAGTTAGTGCAATGTCATGGCCACAATTTGGGAATCGCCACAAGAGTTAGAGTTAAGGTTATGTTAGAGATAAAAGAAAGAAATTGAAGTGCATCTGGATTGGAAAGGGGCTACCAGAACTAAATTGGGGCAGCTGCAAAGTGATATGGCCTAGGAAAAAAAAAAAAAAATGCATCAGGATAATTCCTCATGCTTTTTAGGTTCAAAAAGAAAATTAGCGTTATGGTTATGATAGAGAAAAGACTAGACCTCCAATCCACTGGGGACGGAAAGAGGTAGGCAGAGCCAAGTGTGGGCAACAAAGGTACCCACACTTCTCGCCCAGGAGAAGCTGTGCATCTCAGCAATACCTTAGTGAATTCAGGGGGATCAGAAAAAAAAAAAAAAAAAAAGGGTAAGGAATAGCAGAGCTCCAATTGCAGTAGAGCTGGAAAAGGACTGCAAGTGTTCCTAAGGCAAAACAATCTGGCCTGGAAGACGTTTTTAATCAGGACAAAGCTTGGAGATATTACTTGATTTTCATTGTTGCTGTTGTTTAGGGTTCAGCACAAACATTGAGGTTACTGTTAAGAAAGAAAAGAAAAAGCTTTGATCCCCAGGTGTAGTGGGGCTGGGAAGCAGCTGCCAAGGTAATAATCAGGATGCAAATGGACCCTTCCTGGGAGTTTTGCTTCAGAACCATGTATCCAGGACTCTGCTGAGTTTTTAGGATTATCTTTAGAATGTGGGTTAAGGCAAAGAGAAAGTCTAGATTTTTTTTGTGTAGTCAAGCCCCTGTCCTCCTATGTGTATGCTACCATTAATTCTGGACTGGGGAAACTTTTTTTCACTCACTGAATTGTGTGTGTGCACGTGCATGCTGGGGAGGTGATGTCCAGATTTTTTTTTATTTTTTATTTTTTTCATTGCAAGGTCTTTATCTTTCTATGTTTCATCAGCTTGAGCTCAGCTATGCAAGGTGTATTCTCAGGATATCCTAGTCATCAATCTCAGTGAACTCGACTTCTTCCTTCAACACTCTTTCATATCAATGTTCAGCCGTGAACAACAAAAAACTCACTGGCCATTTGACGTAATATTCTTTCATCTATTTCACATTTTTAGCTTTTTCACTCATTGCCTGTGGTCATTTTGTTCTATAAATTTTATCCTAGGAAGGAAACAGAACAGGGGTTAAGAAGCTCAATTTGTGCTTTGTGGTTAAATTCTCATTTTACTTACAGTGGCATCAGTCTGGTCTGTTAAGTGAAACTGTGAGGTTATACAATGAGTTATGGCTGAAAACTATCCTCTGTCCCCTGAATCATAGAAAATGACAGTGTTTCCAGCAGTTCTTAAATCAACTCCTCCCCTTCCCAAGAAGCACCTTAATTTTTACCATTATCACACTACCTATTAATTGGTTCACTATCATTAAGAAACAGTTCTATTAGAAGATCTCCAGGCATTATTAATCTAAGAGCAATCATGCTTGTTACAGCCTGCCTCTTTCTGATGCTGTGGTTCCCTTTATGCCTGTCATAGGGGTTCATCTTACCCTGAGCTGGATGTTACACAATCACTTCCTTCATGGTAACCATGGGAACTGAACTGAGAATGTGATCTGCAAAGTGAATGCTTGGCCAATGTTTTAAACTTACAGTAATGTTTAAGGACCCAGAAACACTGATATAAAAGTTTTTACAGATTAGAGCTTTTCCTACCTTAAAAACACACTGAAGATCAGTTGTTGAAAAACATTAATTCTGCATTTCAAGCAGAGGTTCATAGTTATGCATAGAAAACTATCCAGTGAATAACTGCAGTAATAAGAAAATAAAACCATCTATCAAACGCATTCTTAGTCATACCATGAGCAATTGAAAGAATGCACCAATAAATCTGGAAGTCTCGAGTTCTCTTTCTGTGTAACCCACAAGCAGTTAACCTTGTTCCAGCCAGTCAAACCACCTGTACCTCAGTCTATCTCTGTGTTAACATGTATTAAGTACCTAAATACTTGCTTCTTGAGCAATTTCATACACTCAGGTTCATTAGACAGATTTCTCAGACAGAGGTAGTACAGAAAATCTTAACCTTAAAAGTTAGGACAGTTCACAGGGAGATGGCACAGCCACCACAATTGATCATAAGAAAACCATAACCTACAAAAGCCTGCTAAGCAGACACAACTGAACTAGATATCTACAAAAAACATTCTCATCTGAGATTTATTTTATATTCTGTTTTGTTTGAAACATAAACATTTCAAATACAATTTATTCCATGCTAGATTGATAAATACGTCTAGAACTGATAATTTTTTTAAAAAAAAAAAAAAAAGAAAGAAAGAAAAAGAAAGAAATAAAAAAGTTTATTTTTTTGAGAAAGATTTAAGACTAATGACTAGGCTGCAATTTAGTTGCTGACCCATTCTTGATACAACAATTTACCTTTGTTTGTATGGAATGGAATAGAATAGTTCAGTTGGAAGGGACCCACAAAGATCATTGAGGCCAACAGCCTGACCAGTTTAGGGCTAACCAAAAGTTAAAGCTCATTACTGAGGTCATTATCCAAATGCCTGTTGACAGGCATGTGGCACCAACCACCTGTTCCAATGTTTGACCTCCTTCACCGTAAATAGTTGTTTGCTGATGTCCAGCCTGAACCTCACATTCTAAATCTTAGCCTTAACTCTGTCCATCCCTCCCTTTCCACAACAACTACTCTCAGATCTGCACAGAACAATGCAGTATGTACTCCCAATGGTGCCAATACTGCCTAAAGCGGCAGTCTAAAGCTCAGACAGATAAAAATATTCCTTGATAATAATATACCAAATTCACAGAAATTCATATTTTCACTGCAATAGGTTTTTGCTAATAGAAATACAATAACTTATGACTGCTCTGCTTTCCCATGTTCAAGACCCCACCACTAATTCCAACCTTCCTTGCCATAAAAATTTCTACTATTTTAATCTTTGAACATTTCAGATGTCCTTTATCTATTATTTGTAACAGTAATCCCAGATTCCTTTTTCCTCAGACACTACTGCTGTATCAGAGCATACACCAACAAGTCTGACTGGATATTCAAAGCATTCACTAAATAAAATAAAATAAAAATACTTCCTAGACTCAGATCCCAAAGGCAGAATCTATCCTTCACCCCCACACCTCTGCCTACATTACAAAGAGACATATTAAGGAACATGCTATAAGACATGTTATGGGATCATGTACCACAGCCCCCCCAACAACATCCTAATCTCTGGCTAGATACTTGAACCAACATAAAGACAATCATGTTATATGCCTTGGGTTTTTCTCTAAAAGATAACCAAGCAGGGAAGAAGCCATACTGCTTTTTCACAAATACTCCAGTCTAAGTGACAGGGGTTTGTACCTGTTTGTAGGCAGAGCTGGCCAGAGGTAGATCTCAGGAAGCAATGCTGACACGGCCTGTAATGACAGAGTATCAAGGTCAATAAAGTTGTTTGACTTCTTTTTTTAACATGTTCCCTTCCCCACACAGAGCTATATATTCCTCCACCAATATTGTTACCAACCTTTTCTCCTTGTCAGACATCCTTTGTTTTGGTATTTTTTTTATTCATTCAAGCCTGACCAATTTATCTTTTTTTTTCAGGATAGGAGTTCTCTGAGCATCTTTGCTACAGATCCCATATTCAGCATCTGAATACCCAAAGACAGCCTCTCAAAAACTCTGAGTCCAAAGCAGCTCATGCAAACAACAGATCATGTTTCTATGAATTACATAAGTCTCTACAGAAAATACAGCCAGTTCACTTAGATTTTTTTTTCCATACCTACCTGTGAAAAAAACAGATATTTGACTGATTTTGTGTTTTCTGTGTGCTTTTCTTTCTCTGTAACCAAATTATTTATACTCCACACATTTCTTCTGTTCACAATTCACCTCCAAGCAACACTTAACACAACCCTTGAGAACAGTTTACAACCAAACACAAGGTCAGCAACAAAAGCTCTGATTGCAAAGCAGCACTTTTAGGGAATAACATTTATCCCATTTGTCTTTTGTTTATTACCATCATTTAAGCCATTTTCTTTTCTGAGGTTTTCTCCAAAGGAACCATTTTCCTCCACGCAGTATTATTCAACATCTGCTGCTCTCATCATATCTGTGCATTCTCTTCTGTGTGTTAAGTGCCGTCACCTCTTATTATGAGCAGTTTCAAGTAACTCCCCTGTGAAAAGTAGTTTTCTTACATACTTGCTTTAGATTATCTTGGTATGAATGTCACTAGAAAAAAATATTTCTAAAGTAACAGAGGCAAAAATAATGTAAATCCAATAAAAACAGCCTACCTATCATTCAATCTGCAATAAAATATTGATTTCAAATTATAAATTTATTTATTTATTTATTTACTGTCTTACCTATAACATTCAAGCTGCATTCTAAGATCCCTCAATTATTATGAATTCACATAATGGTACATGTAGATATTCAGTCCCATGTAGTACCATATGGAAACTTTAAACACCAGAGTATACATGCTTAGTCACACAAAACGCATTATGGCAACACACACACTGCCATTTTGTTGGCTTGATTTAGTGGATATTGAGCTACCATGAGTAGAACCTCTAGTTAAGTGGGTAGCTTACTCAAAATCACATAATTCTTACATTATCAATAAATAATAAATAAATAAAAAGGTATGTTACAGAGGAGAGGGACAACTCCCCGCACACCACCCCTCACCAGATATCTAAAAAGTCCTATAATTGTCACAGAAAAAAGAAAACCAAATCTCTTTTCTTATTTGAACATTATTCTAAAACATGAACCCAGTCTCATCTTCAAAACCAATTTACACTAAATACTCATTATCATGTCTCTTTCCATTTTCATAATAGCCTATACAAACAACTATACACATAACCATAGAATCACAGAATTGTTTGGCTGAAAGGAACTTTAAAGATCATCTAGCCATGGGCAGGAACGCCTCCCACTAGACCAGGTTGCCCAAAGCCCCATCCAACTTGGCCTTGAACACCTCCAGGGATGAGGCATCCACAGCTTCTCTGGGCAACATGTTCCTGTGCCTCACCACCCTCTGAGTAAAGAGCTTCTTCCTAATATCCAACCTAAACCTACCCTCTTTTAGTTTAAAACCATTACCCCTTGTCCTATCCCTACACCCCCTGACAAAGAGTCCCTGCCCAGCTTTCTTGTAGGCCTCCTTTAAGTACTGGAAGGTCAATGCAAGATCCCCCAAGATCCTTCTCCAGCCTGAACAACCCCAGCTCCCTCAGCCAGTTTTCATAGTAGAGGTGCTCCATCCCCTTGACCATCTTCATGGCCCTCCTCTGCACTCATTCTAATACGTCTGTGTCCTTCTTGTGCTGGGGGCTCCAGAGCTGAACGCAGGACTCCAGGTAGGGTCTCACAAGAGCAGAACAGAGGAGGAGAATCAGCCCTCCCTCAACCTGCTGGCCGCATTTCTTTTGATGCAGCCCAAGATATGGTTGGCTTTCTGGGCTGCAAGTGCACATTGCCAGCTCTTGTTGATCTTCTGATTCACCAACACCCCCCAAAGTCCTCCTCGGGGCTGCTCTCAGTCCATTCTCTGCCCAGCCTGTGTGTGTGCTTGGCAATGCCCCGACCCTAATGCAGGACTTTGCACTTGGCCTTGTTGAACTTCATGAGGTTCACATGGGCCCAACTCTCAAGCGGTCAAGATCCCTCTGGATGGCATCCCTTCCCTCCAGTGAGTAAATAATACATGCAAAGCACTCATTTGCACTGAAATAGTCTGAAGGTGTATGAAAAATGGTCAATATTTACTGATGAATTATGTATTTAAAAATCAATGAAAGCCTTTAATTGTTTCAGGCTTCAAATTCCTTTCACTGAAGACAGGTGTATGATGATCAATATGCTTACTTACTCAGACTTTGCATTTTAAATCTGATTTAGCTGAAAGACTTGTAAAAGTTCATTTTAGTAACCTAGCTTTCAGTTTCTTTCATAACTAATATGCAAGTTGCAGATTTTGAAAGACTTCTATTACTACAGTTGACAAAAATCACTCATTAACTCAAACCCCAGTTTATTTTCAGTTTCTGGTATTTAAAATATCCCCCCTGTGTAGGGGAGGTCTTCTGAAATACAGCATGTATGCCAATATCAATTAAATGTCAGGTATATTTGTTCCAAAATCTATTAAATATCATACTTTTTATTTTTCTTATGGATATGCAGCACTGCCAACACAGAGAGCTGAAGCTGAGTTTCTATATTTAATACACAATGCAGGCAGTGGTCCAGTGTCAAAATATACCTGCTTACAAACCCATAAAGACACACAAGAAGTATCATAAATTAATCCACCTAAAAACTTGTAGTTTCTGCAAGGCTAGTACAAGTTATGTTGTTTTTTTTGTTTGCTTGCTTTTTAAGATGGGTAGTGTAGCAGAAGGGGCAGACAAGCTTTTGAGCGCATCAGCTAAGTCTGAAATAGAAGCAGTGAAGTCAAAAAACAAATATGAATTGACCATTCTTCTTAATTTCACCTGAGTCACAGTTAATCCACCTTAGAGAAAAGCAAGTTGGTCACAGTGAATAAGAGGAATGCCAATAGAGAATGATCATGCCATGGCTGGTTAATTCCTAAAAGAAACACACCACAGGACACACAAAAGATGACAGGTGAAGACCATTATACTGTGTCACAAGAATGTAGTGTCCAGCAGAATCAGGAATTTCAGGTCCTATGCTTGTTTCTGGATGGTATTCAACCTTTGAGGATCAAGACCAAGAAGACCACATATCTGCTCTGTGAAAGATTCACCCTCTAGTAACTGCCCTTGGTCTTTTCTGTTTATGTGTTTGTGAGAAAGTATTTGAAAATGTAAGCAATATGCCACACCACAGAGTTGCTTTAAATTTCCTTTTAAGAACCAAGACCTTACCCAGATAATCAAAACCAGTGAAACGATGATTACAGAAGAGACAAGAGATTACAGCCTATTAGTACTGCTGTTTTTCAGGTCCACAGCTACAGAGCTTTACAGTATGTTGCATATGCCCTTTGCTATTTACTAACAACAAAATTATCCAGAACAACTTCCAAATCATCAGGAATTGCCCCCGTAACTTCCAACAGGACAAACAGACTCTTTCCCCTAACCCAAAAACAAATTAGAGGAAAAGGGAATTTGGACTCCATGGACAGCTTCACAAAAGAAATGATCAGAAGGAAAAGGCTAAGCCTTGATGATAAAAAAGGCAGGGGAGGAAAAAAAAATAAAAAATAAAATAAAAAAAAAAATAAAAGAGTGGGAAAGACAGAAAACTTTCCCAACTCAATGCTTGAGTCCCCTTCCTGTCAAGGGGATTTGTACCCCAATTAGATTAAAACATTGGCAGCAAGCCTTGTATCAAACACCCCAGAAGTTAAACTTGATAAAAGTTCCTGGTGTCAGACCCATATTGAAAAAGAACAAATCTGGCCCAAGCTGCATGTTTAGCTTGGGTACTGCAAAATATTTTTAATTTCCATGTCATAGATATCTCTTTGCTCTATCCTTTCTTGCACTGACCAGCAAATTCCATAGCAAGTAAAAATCTGTTTCCAGTATGGATTGGAATTACACCATTATAATCCTGTAACATGCCAGATGTGGTAAGTACTACATCACAAAAAAAAAAAAAAATAAATAAAATAAAAAAAAAAGCAGTAATTCTAAAACAAAATATCACTGGTCAGCACAAAGTTTCATTTACTCACAGTTTTTGAGTTTTTCACTGTTTACAAAACAGAAGCAGGGCTTTTCATTTTCCAGAGAAGAAAATAGATTTGTGTGAAAATTAAACTGCCATCTTTTAGCAGATGCCATGTTACTTTGATATACCCTGGTCATAAAGACTACAAAATAAATGAGTGCACATAAACAGTCCTCACACTGCTAGAAGTCTGCAGAAAAATGTGTGCACACCAAATGATTCAGCACATTTGTTGCCAGCTTTTTAAATGGCTTTACATAATTTAATGAAATTTAAATACAGTGAAAGGGTAAGCTTTGATGCCTAAATGCCAGTTTCAATATTTCCTTTTTCATGAAGCAAGCAAAACAAAAACAACAACAAATACAAAAAAAAAAAGAAAAAAAAAAGAAAAAAAAAAAAAAAAAAAAAAGCTTTGATTAAAAGCTTTGATGCTTTGATTAGCTTTGTTCTAATCAGATTTAGGAATTAGACAAACGGATGTTCCAGAATGCATCCACTTTGTTTTGTGTAGAAAGAATTCCTAAGAGAACTTGCGATTTCAGTATTTCCTTTAATGCAAAATAATAATTAATAATAAATAATGAAGTCTGAGTGGGAGGATGCCTTACACCAAAATAATTTGCTAAAGATTACCATAGCTGAGATGTTTAGGGTTTTAGAACTTTCTCACATCCCACATCATCTTTTTTTCCCACATTTAAGCGAGTCAGGTAATGCAGATCTCATATGAAATGGTACCAAACAAATTTGGTTCTTTTTAAAAACACTATTTGCATAAGCCCATTTATGTACTTGAATTTCTTTCCCTGAGGAGCTCTCCAGCTCCACGCTGTGATGCCTTTTTGAGGGGAAACTTGAACGTTAGGCAAACCTGGGGCATGAAAACACATTTTTACGTCCAATTTAGAGCTCTAAATAGCACAAAGCTACAATTCTGTTGAAAGTACTTAAAATTGGCAAAGGACTCCATGTTTGCTCCTATTTTAGGAAGAGAAGCAATGGCTCTGCCCATCTCAGTACAAACAAAAGACATTGACAACTTTGAAAAGTTTCTCAGTAAAATGTGTTTCCAGCTTGATGTCGCATGTTTCTGGTGATGTCTCCACAGTACATTCCCTATTCAGATGTATCAGCACCTCAGGCAACACATTTTGTAGTCTGCCTCTGTAGTGTACTTCCTCAGAACAGGCTGAAAGTGTTAACCATGCTAACACAACTGTAGCCGTTACTGAAGTGGCTGGGGAATGCACAAAGGCGGAGGATAGCATGCCCAGGTTGATTGAGCACTATTGAAACAATTCAATTCACTTTAAGTGCATTTGAATTATCAGTATCAATTTTAGCTAATGAATTTAGGTATTTCCTTTCCTGAGCTCTTCAGGGCACTTCACACATCTGTTCGCATCTTAGCTGCTGAGCTCTTCAGGAATATGGATTAACTACATAGTGCTTTTTGTACAGGTCTAACAGTGATTTTAATATTTTTTTGTACAGGGTCAGTGGTTAACAGGAGTGATCATACAAGCCTTGATCCAGAAAATCACCTAATCACATCTATAACTCCAATTTCTTGAGCTGACCATTTAATCTGACAAGACCAGGCACATGCCTGAAGACATGTCCCAGTGCTGTGCTATTTATCAGTAGAACGTTTAGCACTACGCAAGGAGAAACACAACTGGGTAAAACCATCATCTCTGCTTTAAGTGAAAAAACAATGTTCTCGTACTTAAACATTGGAGAATGCATGATTCCACTTACATTAACATTTCCCCTGAAGATATGCTTCAGGACAGGTCTTACTCTCAACTACACTATGAAAAAATCAAGGCACGGATTTCTTCAGACAGCTACCCGTGGTCACTTTTTATACAAAGTACGTAGGACCCAGCAGATTCACTTCAATCAAATGTTCTCTTTTAACCAAAAATCCACTAATGTCATGCTTCTGCCTCTCACTTTCAGCAGCAATTTTGTTCCACATCTCATTATGCTAATAAAAGGGAAAACTTGATTAACCAGAAGGTGCTAGAAGAATTTAGACTTACCAAAAAATCACCTCAGCTCTAAGAAAATTGGTACTACAATGAAAACACTTGAAAAAATACCAGAGGCTTAACAAAACAACACCAGATACAAAACTAGACTTTGACATCAGAAGAGCAGCTTACAAAGCATCTAATCATTAAACCTTATTTCTCTGGTTGCTACACAATTAACCCCAAACTCTTCCTGTGAAAAAGTTACTGGTATGGAAGATATTTATGCAAGAAACATTATGTAAACAGTCAAACAATTATTTTCAGAAATGATTGGTATTTATTAGTAAGGCACATTTATGTAATTCTCAGAATTAGACACAGATATACTGCACATGAAGTTCAAAAAAGACGTCAAATAAAATAGCTACTACAGGCTAGAATGGAACATAGGAAAATCCAGTAAAGAATCAAAAAAGTGATAATGGAGTTCCCGAGGAAACGATAGATGATAGTTTGTCAGTTTGTCCAACTATGACAAGCACCAAATTTCTCAATTTCACAGACATCTAGTACCCAGCTTGGTAACTGGTGTATATTCAGATAAATAGGTAATTTTGAAATATCTGCAAACAATATGACACATCTAGCAATGTTTTGTTTTGTTTTTTTTTCTTTTTTGCCCATCTCCTGCCTTTTTCACCATAGCTACACATGATAGATTCCGGCTAATAAAGGCAAGAATACTTTAAAAATCTTATTACTATGAAAAAAATGCAGTTTAAAACTACAGTGCCAACTCAACAAGACAAAAAGTGTCTGTAATGCCTGTATGCTTTCTAGGAATATCCAACTCAGATTTCAAGCCACTGTCTTAACAGAGTAATAAAAAGTGTAAGTGGCAGTATAAATTTCATTCTCTACAATTGCACTGGCATTTCACAGCCCTGTTTTTTAAAATATTCACCTCTTACAATGAACAGACAATTCTGTTCTCTGCACTTTTCACTGTGTGGTCACTGTACTGACCACGTTGATAAAAATAGAAACGTACAGACTGAGATCAACAGGTAGATTCATATAGGTCACGGTGAAGAGAATTGGTCTACTTCAGCTAAAGAATAATCTGTCTAATAAATTTATACTTCCATCCTTATCCCATCAATAGGATACTTCTGTGGAAGATATTTGGTTAGATTTCGCATATTCACTTTGTGTAAATAGATGCAAATGGAGAGGAACATGCCATGATGAGAGCTCAAAGAAACTAGTATAATTTTAAAAGTGAAGCTGGTTTCATCCTTTTGTAGTTGTCTTCACACTTTAGAGAAAATACATGAAAGCAAATAACAGAGCAGGAGTTCAGTACAGAGCTCTCTGAGAGTTGCACCAAGTCAGTGGTGGCTCTGGGAACAAGAGGCCAGCAGCAGCCTCTACCTTGCACTGCCCACAACACAAGGACCCAGAACTCAGGGAGGAGGAGACCAAGTAGAGCAGCCAACCTCCAGCTAAAGTAAAATTAAGAGATTAAATCCAGATAACCACTTTGACTCCACACACCAAGATGCAGCCTAGAAAATTCACCAGTTTTCACTAACTGTAGGGGCTGTTAGCTCACAGGGATGTCCTTTTTCTTTCTTTCTTTTTTTTTTTTTTTTTAAGGATTTAAAGTTGCTCAGGGTGATCTAAGATTATTATTGTTGTTTTCTCTTTTCCCCTGCCTGAAAACTTCACCATTTTGTGAGACAGCATACATTCAGAGAAATTGCAAGGAATCTATTTTGTTTGCTTTTGGGTTTTCTGTCTAAAGTATATAAAACCCCATGAAAAGAGGTTATCACTTTGTCTCCCTAGCATACAGCTTTTAAAGTGATTACAGACAGAGAAATTGTCTATGAAAAAATGTAGACAATTGTATACTTTGAAGTAAAGATAGCATATACTTATAAGTTATTGTACTTTAAAAGCATCACTCTAATTACCTGTTTTGGGGGAGTTGTGCCAGTGCCAGCTGGAAAAAGCACTCTTATCGAGCCATCAGCTACAAAGAAGGAAAACAAAGTGCAAGAATTATTGAGCTTTTGGAGTTTGGAATGATTGAGACCTAGTTAAAAGAAACATATGCTTCTTTGATTACATAGCAGCATCTACCCTAGAAGTAAAAACAGCAGTACAGAATATGTTAATTGTAAAACAATACTTAAATAAAGATACAAGATATCTAGCAACATAATATTAAACATTATGGAGTAGTGAATTTGTGTGAATAAAATTCACACTTAAACCACCTCAATTTCCAGTCCAATGAGTGGAGACTGTGTACTCCAAAGAATATAATGACTATAATATAAGCCTTCAAACAATACACTGAAAAATTAAATAGCCTTTCAAAGAACCAGCATGTTCAAATAAATGTTTCCTACATCATATGTGCCCTAGTAATTAAGCGCTGAGAATATGTCCAACTTTATTTTTCCTGTGCCTTTGAGTTTTGCAGTAAACTCAAAACTATGTTAAAGCAATAAAACAAAACAAACAAACAAACAAAGGAATACAACACTCAAGCCTGCTGTTGTGTTTGCTATATTGTGGGAGTATATCTCATTTCTCATCTCAACTCACATTAACCGGGGAAGGCCCAAGCTCCCTTCTTCAGTTAAGGCTGCCTTAAGCACTCCTCCATGCAACAGACAGGTTTTTACAAATCCTATTTGTACATCCATTTTGTACAACAGACAAATTATATCCTAGAAATTCTGTATCCTGAGTATGAAGATACATTACAGCTGAAATCCTACTTTAAGTTGCTAGCCCTTCTTGCACGTGGTGGGCAAGTAAAGTATGGCAACACACAGATGACAGCTGCATCATCACTGACACCAGAGCTTTACACTGCCAGAACAGCCAAAAGTATAAATCCAATCTGGGTTTGGCAAAGACATTAAAAATTGCCTTCATGGTAAGGCTGCTATACCCCATGATTTTAGTTCATTGAAGTTTCATGCTTTCCTTGGTCATTTACAGAAAATATGAGGATACTTGACACATAGTAAAGACAGAACAGCATGGTAAAAATGATAGCAGATCCATTGTAAAGACTTCAGTACCTAGTTAGCTAACGTATTTTTCACATATGTGAACCAGCACAGTAAACTCATCAGCTTTTCAGCACTTTGCCTCATACATTCATGGGTTTTCTGATGTGATTGATAAGAGAAGCCTTTAAGCCCAATGCACTTTATGGTCAGGCCGCAGCCTCACCATCACCATTTTAACTCCTTGGATCCCGGCCTAATTGGCTGGAAGGACCACTAATGAACAAAGAATCTTGTAATTGCAAGAGGTATAAGGTTTTTCTATGCATAACTTTAAAAACCTGCTCTCCTAGCATCCCCAAAGCTCCTTTTATTATCATTACATACATGCAGGGTAATTTTTATAATTCTGCTAATTAGTCAGTATGGATAAAAATATGTCCAACCTCCAGTTTCCCAGCATTTTCCCATTATAAGCTCTTAGAAACTCCAGAAAAAAGACTCAACAACTCTTAGTAAAATTCGTTCCTATTTGGATTTGATCCAAGACATCCTACACAATTCCATTAAAGCACAGCAAACAAGGCTAGGCATTAATGCATAACTGAAGAAGGCTTTATGCTGTCAACATGAATCAGATTCAGACTGGCTCCATTCCAGAATTATGCTTTTAAAAGCTTATTTAGTAACAAATTACACAGAAGATAAACAAGCAATTAACCAATCTCCCAAGAAGCTAACAATCAAAATACTCTGTGCTGAAGTATTAAACATATCAGGTTGTTGCCCTCATCTATCATTTGGTTTGGCAGTATCTATGCTACTATGCTATGTGACTTTCAGCCACAGCAAGGTCATAGTTAATTGACATAAGTGCATTCCACCATTTCCTAATTATAAATTCCATGTTTTAACTACACAGCAATATGCTGAAAGTTAGATGGAATACAGATCAAGGAATGAAAATGTACAGACTCCAGATGTATGTTGTGATTTCCACAGTATTCAGTGGATTTACAGCTGTGTGGTATGAATGACTTCCAATAACACTACCTATACCTGTTCCTTCATAGTGATGCTAGTTCTCATTATTTCAAAATTTATATGGGGACAAATCCTAATCATTTTACTCACAGAGTTCATTAAAATCAAATGAGAGATGATGCAACTCTGAGTTCAGTTACATCTCTGCACATTGTATTGAGTTATATCCTGTACATTTTCATTAGATCAGACAGATAACTTGGAGCTTAGTTTCTGCTTAGTTTTCTGCTGAAGTTTAGGAATGAAACAGATAGAGTTTAAGACAATCACTTCTGAATATGCCCAGGAACAGGGCTACAAATCCAAGGTCATTCAGAAAATCTGAAGCAATTATTCAAAGTCCTTACTTTGTATGCTTCTAAGGTAAGCAAGGATCCCATTAGGAAAGGTAATTATAGGCAAGAGTCAGAATAAGTGGCATAACTCTGTATTTATGCCTCTGCAAGCCCACATAAGAAAGATTTCACCACTTTGGAATCAGCTGTTTCAGGTTAAAATTACCAGGTAACTGCCTTGTCAGAAAACATACCTGTCATATAGCACTTGGGAGGTAATATGTTACACATCTCTGACTTTCCTTACAAAGAATCAGATAGCTTAGATCCCACCAAGGTATTTTGTACTTCTACCTCCTTCTAGCAGACATCTCACTTCCTGTTTTCCACAGCTGTATTATGACTGAATACAACCTATTTCAAAAATCCCTCGCATATCATTTCCACATGTGAGCTTGTTTTCTTCTGCTGTTTCAAAGTCATATGGTAGTGAGCTATCTGAATTATTTTGATATGCATTTGCTTGCATCCTTGATCAAGCTGTTTTTCACAGGTGCATGCTATTACAGCTCTCAGCTGTCAATTTATTAAAAAAATTTACAGCTCTACTTATTTTTTTTAAACAAGGACTGGATACCTATTTTCCTTGTTAAATAAGTATGACATTGTTTGTATTCCTCCTATACAATCTATGCTCATAATTATTAGTTATAGTTATTGAAGGCCCAGTTACCAAGCTATCAGTATGAATGTTGCATTTTCTGTGGGCAGAACCCTATTCAAGTGGAGTCCCAACAGCCAGGTGAGCAAACACTGCTGTCAGAGGAAAACCAAAACTTATATTCACTGGTTCTTTCACAAGACACCCCCACCGTGAGTATATATTCTTCCCATTTTAGTTTTCAAACCATTCCAATTCCTTTAAAAAAAAAAAAAAAAAAAAAGAGAGAGAGAGAGAGAACACTGGAACACTGACGTGGGGAGCCACAGTCTGAAACCGTGAAGACACCCAACACTGAAGGAAGAAAACAAAGAAAACAGACTTCAGAAAAAGACCGGAGTAGCTAGTTCCCACACCAATCCATGCTGTTTTTCACACAATTCTTCAACTCTGCTATGACACTGTAAGTGTTAAAGACCAATGTCAGAAGTGGAATCAGATCTGGGTGCCCCATCATGCCCCCCATCCAAAGACAGTAACAACTGGCACACTGCTGTCACTCCACTACTCATGTATTTGTCACTCCTGATAAATTTGATGCTGGAAAAACTTTGCTGGAAGTCAATCAAGTTCAACAGGTTTGGAAATGACACAAGTGACTGTTATTGTACTCAGACATACAACAAAGACAACATGCATATCTGTACACCTGCTGGGACCACCTTCAAAGACAGCTTCGTAAACATGTAGAATAAGAGCTCAGGTCCTGGAAACAATTACCAATAAGGTGGAACCACAAAGAGTCTGGATACTCCATTGTTTCTTTAGGTCTTCCCTTTTGGTGCTCTACGTAGTTTCCTCCAAGTCAGCTGTCATATGTCTCTCCTTATCTGACAGCCCTCTGGAAAAAGTCGTCTGTCAAGGATCTGAACTGAGGCAGGCTCATCTTCGAGCCTAAGTCTCTCAGTTCAGACAAAGGCAACCTGTTGTGAGGACATGTATGCCCCTTTTAATGACATCATGTACCTTCTTACCCATATGCCTCCCTGCGTCCAGAAGAGGAGCCTAACCCCACATACTTCCAAACACATACAACAATCCCAACATGGGTCCATATTCTCTTCTAGGCACATTATGCTGTTTAACTAGAAGCTAGTGATCTTTGTCAAGAAGTCTGGAAACTCTCTTCATAAAGCAGGAATGCAGGCTCTCATCATAAAGATGTGCTGGTGTGGTGGTTTTACCCAGCTGGGCAACTGAGCTTGATCACAACTGCTCTCTCACTCCCCCTCCTCAATGGAAAAGGAGGAGAAAATATGATGGAAAGGGCTCAAAGGTTAATATAAGGATTGGGTGATCATTCAACAATTATAGTCATGGGCAAAACAGACTCCAAGGAGGGAGATTAATGCTAGCAAGCTAGAGCAGTTAGAAACTAAAACAAACAAACAAACAAAATAAATTAAAGGGAAAAAAAAAAAAAAAAAAAAAAAAAAAAACTTCTCCCCATCCACCCTCCTCCCCAAGCAGCATAGAGGAATTGGGAATGGGGGCTGTGGTCAGTCCCTAATGCTTCATCTCTGCTGGTCCTTCACGGTCATCCTCTGCTCCTGCTCCACTTGGGGTCCCTCCCACGGGATGCCGTCCTTCCTGAACTGAGCCTCCGGGGGCTGCCCACAGGCAGCAGCTCTTCAAGAACTGCTCCCACATGGCTCCATACCACAGGGTCCATCCCCCAGGAGCAAACTGCTCCAGCACAGGTCCCCCATGGGCGGCAGCACCCCCCAGACCCTCTGCACCTGCGTGGGCTCCTCTCCACAGGCTACGGCTCCCGCCTGGGGCCTGCTCCTGCGGGGGCTCTCCATGGGCCGCAGCCTCCTCCAGGCCACATCCACCTGCCCCACTGGGAGCTCCTCCATGGGCTGCAGCGTGGAGATCTGCTCCGTGTGGGACCCATGGGCTGCAGGGGGACAGCCTGCTCCACCAGGGGCCTCTCCACAGGCAGCAGAGGAATTGTTGCTGCATGCCTGAAGCACCTCCTGCCCTCCTGCTGCACAGACATTGGTGTCTGCAGGGCTATTCTCACTCCATGCTCTCCCAGCTGCTGTTGCACAGCAGGTTTTTCCCGTTTTTAAATCTGTTCTCACAGAAGCACAAAGAACATCGCTTATTGGCTCAGCTCTGGGCAGTGGTGGGTCCCTTTCGAAGCCAGCTGAAACTGGCCCTTATCTAACACAGGGCAGTTTCTGGTCTCTTCTCACAGAGGCCACCCTGCAGCACCCCGCTACCAAAACCCTGCCTCGTAAACCCAATGCAGCTGGGAAGGTGACAATAGGGACAATAGTACCTCTTAGCCATAATCATTGGAAAAAGGACCATCCTGCTGTGTGCAAATATTCAGCTCTAACAAGACACAAGAAATAAATGTTGATCAGGGTGATCTATTTAAGTTGTCAAGTTTGACAACAAATATAGACTCCTAAGTTGCATGCTGAAGGCTGACAACTGACACCATTGGGCTTTCTCAGGGACAACCCTCTGCTAAATAGTGCTGATATAAAATAATACAAATGCTGCCACACAATAAACATGGTGCAGATCACAACTTTCTCATGGTTCAAAACTCAGAAGCAGGACAAGTGCTCAAGAGGGGTTTTGTAAGGGTGCTTCAAGCATCTGCAAAATAGGCCACTATTGGGGTTCCCTTGTGCTCCATTTTAGGACCAGTTCTCTTCAATGACTTCATAAATGTCTTGGATGCAGGACTCTTAAGATATAATAACTAAGTTTGCAGACAACACTAAATTAGGAGGACTGTTGACTCCCTTGAGTGTAGAAAGTCTTTGTAGATCCAGACAGAGTAGAGGGCTAGGCAATCACCAACCACATGAACTTTAACAAAAGCAAGTGCTGGATTCTGCACCTGGGATGGGTAACCCTGGATTAAGTACAGACTGGAGGACAAGAGGCTGGAGAGCAGCTCTGTTTAAAGGGATCTGGGGGTTCTGGTCAACAGCAATTGAGCATGAGCCAGCAGCGTGCCCTGGCAGCCAGGACAGCCAACCATACCCTGGGTGCATCACGCACAGCATTGCTAGTCGGTCAAGGGAAGTGGTTGTTCTGCTCTGCTCTGTGCTGGTGCAGTCTCACCTCAAGTACTGTGTGCAGTTTGGGGTGCCGCCTTATAAGAAGGGCATAAAACTATTAGAGAGCATCCAAAGGAGGGTTACAAAGATGGTGAAGACTCTGCAGGAGAAGACATGGGGAGAGAGGCAGAGGTCACAGGGTTTGTTCAGCCCACAGCAGAGCAGGCTGAGGGGAGGCCTCATGGCAGCCTGCAGCTCCCTCACAAGGAGAGTGGAGGGACAGGGGCTGAGCTCTGATCTCTGGGGACAGCAACAGGACCTGAAGGAATGGCATGGAGCTGGGACAGGGGAGGGGTCAGGCTGGGTGTTAGGGAAAGGTTCTGCATCCAGAGGGTGGCTGGGCACTGGGACAGGCTCCCCAGGACAGTGGCCAAAGCACTGAGCCTGCTGGAGTTCAAGAAGTGTTTGGACAGTGCTCTCAGACACATGGTCTGACTTCTAGGTAGTTCTGTGTGGAACCAGGAGCTGGACTCATTCATCCTTGTGTGTCCCCTCCAACTTGAGATATGCTATGATTCTAAGTGTTAGATTTGACCACAGCTGGCAGAGTGAGTCATTTGCACTTTATCCATTTATGTTACTATTTTTAACATTGTCCTATTCTTTCCCATCCACAAAATCTTTAGAAAGAAAACAGCAGCACCATGCACACACTGCAGTTATTAGGAATAGTCAAACTATTCAGTTTATATACTAGAATGGCTGGCATAGAAGGGACTGTTCACTCAGGTGGGATGAATTCCATCTTCCTGTTCAGCCACAGACTTCACACATGCCCTAGGCCAACACAGTCATTCTGAAAGTGGGACTACATCCGTCTACAAAGTCAGACTAGTAATACTTCTGTGGGGGTATTACAACCTTAATAGTCTAATGAATATGCAGAACAAGTCAAATCAAGGTTATCATACCTTAAAGGGAAGGCACTGCATGTATTCATACATAGCCAAGTGAGTGGCAGTACAATTGGTTCAGTAGCTCTATAGCAGTCTCTTTTCCCCTTGTTTTCCTTGCACTTCCCATATCATTTCCTGACGTGCACAAAGTTAGAACAGCAGACTAACTGCTGAAGATGCAAGGGAACATCCTTGAGAATCTGAAGAGCTACAACATAGCAACTCTGTGGCAGTCATTCAAAGACCTGTCATACTTGCTCTTCTCCATTTCTTCTGCCAAGTAACAGCAGAAGCACAATTAGGCCAATCTTTAGATGTGCCCTTGTCATGACCACTTGAAGCCAGCACATAAGAAGTGTTTTCTTGTTCTCTCCCTACTAAGTATTACTGAGCTCTCTACAAAAAAAAAAAAAAAAAAAAAAAAAAAGCATCATGCCTGCATGTCAGAATTTAATGGGATAGCACTAGCAAGAACAAAAGAACAATGAAAACTCGAAACTTTACAAATGCATGAACACTTTCTGCATAATAATATCGGCCTTAGCAACAGTAAGGAAGCAATTTTTACATGGTAATGAACTGTTCCTCTGATACACAGCACAGAGCTCTCTCCTTCAAAATCAGGCAAGTAAGTCATCTTCTTCTCATTAACCTTTTCCTCAGGAAAACATACACTATAGTCTATAACTGAATACCCAAAAAGTTCTGAATTCAGGCTGCTATTACATTTCATTCCTTACTCCATAACCCAGCACAGCACTACAGTGCCTTATGCAAATTTGTTTCTCTCCTGTTATTAAGTAGAGTGGCAAAGAACACTTGGCCAAGTTTCCATGTATAAAATGAGACTTCCTGAATGTGCCCAGAAGTAGTAGTTGTGTACCAACTTCCCATTCTCAGGACAGAAGGACAAACAGCCTGCAGGAAAGCATAGTTAACCAGGATCACTGAATCCTAAACTATAAATAGGGCTTGCATTTGCACATTGCAGTGGCATAAATAGGTGTTCTAACAGCAGTCTAACTTCTATTAATAGGAGACTGCACTTGTCATTACCAGGTACATAACAGAATAACATCATGTATTCTGCAGAACAGTTTCAAAGATGAAAAGCCTACTCCTGGGTCCTTGTAGCTGTATATCATTAGATTCTGCTATACAGCGGTCATATTTCCACAGGTCCCAAATTGGAGTAATAGAAATTTCTCAAAAATGTGTCAAAACATTTTTTCTTAATGCTTTTTTGTGCATCTGTTTAGCCATCTTTCAAACAACTCTACCACATTCCACTGTACAAACAGAATTGATATGGAGCAGATCCTGCAACTCTTACTTGTTTGTATAATCCCTCAAACTATCAGTATAGAAACTAATGAGCTTCTAATAGAAAAAAAAAAAAATGCAGATTTACATAATAAGCACATGTAAACAATACAGGTTTAGCTATATAATATTTGTACTGAATTCTATACACACTTATCAAGACCTGAATCCTTACATATGACTTTATTTCATCCTAAAAATCTTCTGTGTTTTACATATCAATTATCCTGATACTTAATCTCCTCTAAAGACAGAGAAACTCACTGTGTTTCTGTGTTTAGTTTTACAGGAGAGAAATAGTCAATATAATTACCCCTTTTCCTGTTAGCAGTTATCACCATTCCATGTTGTGATAATATAGCCACAGAGCTCCTACCACAACAGTTGTGTGAAATTGCCTTTTGTTGATTAAGGAACGGACCAAATACAGTGCACATTCAGAGTCAATGCTTGCATATGTTTCACTAACATAATTAGTTTATTCCAGACTTTATTAAAAAAAAAAAAAAAAAAAAAAAAAACTAAAGTTTTGGATATTACTTTCACCAAGATATGAATCTTACAAAAATAAGTTTATATGCAGAAGGCTTAGATAAGCAAGCCTGTATAAAACCACTAGAAAGTGGTGTAGGAGAGAAGTATCAGTCTTTCCCAGAACACAGGAACAGAGTGGGATATTAATTTATTGGGGGTTTTCTGCCAATTGCAGACAAAATCTATAAAATTATCATGTCACTGCACAAAAATAAGTATGTATATGGAAAAGACTTCTTAAAAAATCTGAATTTTGTGTTCAGATATGACAATGCAAATGGTTGTGTAGTTTAGAGGTCACATCAAAAGAGCTTGGCTAAGCAACAATATTGCTCTAGCTTGACTTTTACTACCTTTTAACAGGGAAGAAGATGAGCAGAGTTTTTCATCTTCTACTAACTTACTATAGCAAGTACTTTCATTTTCCTGCTCTGCTATACCATTATGCTTAGAAGTTGCTCTCCATTGCTAACAATTTTTTAAAAACAAATAAACTAAAATATATTATAATTTTGAATTTCCCATACTACCAAACAATGTATTTCTAGAATATATGGTATAAAAAGATACAAATAATGCTGAAAAATTGTTCCTGAATTCCTGAACATTAAAATGAGATTTTAGGCAGTGTCCCTCTATTGTAAGACAACGTAGAAAATAAATCATGAAACCTTTTAAAATATTTTAAGCTTATGTCGTGTATTGCATGTTCGGCTTTCATTATTCATGGATTTTCAGAACTAGGAATCTACAGAGAAAATGCTTAAGTGGCAAACCAGTTTCTGTGGAAAGGGCTCTTTCCTTGGTATACAAGAGTAAGCTGTTATTCCCGGTAAGAGATAGCCCGATCTAACCTCCTAACAAGCAGAGCCAAGCCTTTTCCCTTCTCCTCTCACCCAGAAGTTAAAAATACTTTGATCTTAAAGCTGGGAAGACATTTACTTTGTTCCCTCACTCCCAACAGCATCTTCTCTCCTAGATTCCCCATGATATTCACATCCTTATGTGTTGCCCCTTAGATGCCATTGCCTGTTTTCTTCCTCTTTATCACCACAGTTCCCAGACTCTGACACCCCAATTTAATAGGAAACTTCTGAGGATGTGGGGAGGAAACCATGTGATATTCTGTCCCTGCTCTCACTATCACACAACCACTTATCTTGTGTGTCTGGCTGATGGGAACACTCCTGTGCAATTCCCAGATTTTCCTGCACTAATATCTCACCCATCAATAGGAAAAAGTAATTTCAAGCACAGGTTGCAGCATGAGTGAGGTCATTGTTTAATAGGTATATTTTTCTTCATTGTAGTGACATCGCCAAAGACCAAAATTTAAGGACTGCCAAATGCCTACTGATTTTGAGACTTTGTTTTCTTTCCTTTCACACTGACACATATTTGCATTTTTTTCACAGGTGGAAACACCAGTCTTTGTAATAGGCTTCTGTGGGTGATGGAAGGCAGTGTCTATTAACTCCACTGTAACAAAACAAAAAAAGTTTATATATGCATAGATCGATAAAAAACAGCTACACTGCAATTAGCAGAAAAAAATATAGATACTCCTTATGGCAGTAAAAACATTGCTTGCTTGGTCTTACACCTTAAATTGGAAGTAGAACTTCCACTTTTAGTGAGGTATTTGTTAGAGTTAACATCCAGTGAAACCACCCTGCTGAGAATATGGTTGAAGAAACACCATCTACTCAGCACCTTTCATCCTGTGAAAGGCCAACTATGTAATGCCATCAACAGAAACCAAAATGTAATGCCAAGACTAAAACACTCACCACTTTTGGACAATTCTCTTTGGATAGGAAGAGGATCAAGTGCTTAACTACACGTAGAAACTTTTCTGCTCTGCTTGAGTTAAAGAGTAATTCAGCAAAGAACAACCTAGCAAAACAGCAACATAACCCCCCCCCCCCAAAAAAAAAAAAGAAAAAAAAGAAAAAAAAAAGATATAAGGACTGATGCTTTATTTTCAGCCTGTTTTAAATAGGCTCTAAAATGCTCTGAAGTATTACAAATACTGTTTTCTTGGTTGAAAATGAAGTTTTCTGAACTTCTTACCATCTCATCACTTATTTCTATGAAAAAGAACTAAATGTTTCATATACCGTTGCTCAAAGACAGGTGCCTATTTCCATAGTTTAAATTGTGAAATTCAATAAAGAAATGGTCTAAATCATATGAAAAGTGGTTTGTTTGTTTCAATCTAGTAGCCTAGCAATTGGACAACAGTGTCTTCCCATCTCAGCCTTGAACTCTAAATATGAAGACCCAATTTGCAGAATCATTAAAAAATTACAACTGTTATGGAAGTAAAATTGAGGATCTCTAGGAGGAAAAAAAAAAAAAAAAAAAAAAAAAAAAGCTGCCCCATTATAGTAAATTATCAGATTGGCTCCCTCTCCCTGTAGAGTGAGCCTAACATATCACTCATCTTTAAAATTAATTAAGTTTGGAAAAGCAGAGGGGAGAAAAAAAAAAAAAAAAAAAAAAGATCCACAGTTCTTTCGTCATGACAACTCTTGAAATGTTTTGTATTTGTGCAGAAAAGATGGTCTCACACACTCATAAGATGACTTTTGACTCCTGCGTTACCAATACTATCAATACATAGCTCTTATCCAGTAGCAACAGCCCAAGAAGAAACCTGGTTTTAATTTTTCTCTTGGTATATTCCTGAAGATTTGTCAGAAGATTATGCCTTTTCCATATAACTTGCAATATATACAAGTAACACTATTTAAATTAAAAAAAAATAAAAAATAAAAATATTACCCTCCTGCAAACCCTTAAGACCAGTCTCTCTCAAAATTATGATAGATCTGTTAGGGTATTCTGAATCACTTCATTTAATGCAATCCCTGCTTTTGCATGCATATCGAGGCATGCTTCTCAGCCAGAGATGCAGTGGACAGTCATTTGCTACTGCTATGGCATGTTTCTTTGCGAAGTTATAGCAGAATAATCAGTATAGAACTGCTGCCTTTAAGATAGGAAAGTTATTGTATAGGAGCTCAGATTCCTAGCAAGTTGTCTAGAAGCATCTTGCTGGTTCAGCTGGAGTAAGCATCATCATCCTTCTAGAGGTGTATTAATTCAGAAAAATAATTGGCCAGAACATCCCATGAATTGTAACCCAAAATGACAAATAAAGCCCTGTTTAAAAAGCAGTGGACTTTATTTCACAACTAGTTAATATCTTACCAGACAGTAAATTCACACAAAGATTGTTCAAGTCATCTACTTGACTTCCTGCAACTATTACAACAATCATTGCAACAGAAAACAGTTCTGAAAAATAAATAAATAAAGAGAAAACACAAACACAGATGTGAGAATCTTATTAAAAAGCTACTGTAAATATATATATATATATATTCCAAGGTTTCCCTACAAAGCAGAATATCAATCTGTTTTTCTCAATCTGGAGCTAAAAAATCTGTTGCAGTCACACAGTCACTCTCTGTTTTACTACGTTTGGCATCACACCATTGGATTCTTTGGAGAACTGATTCTTTGGAGATCCCACTAAGGCACAGAATAGTACAAATTAAACACCAAGGATTTTATTGTTCAGTTTAATGAAAATCCTAAGTATTAAAAATATAAAATTTAAGCCTAATTATGCACTTGTGTGTGTCATGTATTAAATAATGCAGATGAAATTCTGGATATGGCCAAAAAAGCCATATCAGAGCTACTGGAGACAAGACTCTGGATAATGTATTTGTATCACACAGAAATAGTTTTAGCAACTCAGTTCCATGCAAACACATCCAGCTGAAAAAAAAGAAAAAAAAAAATACCATTGAAACTATGCCAGAAATTGACAGGGCTAAAGAGATAAGCAGAATTACGAGCTCTAATAGGAAGCCAATGAGGTAGGAAGGCTTTAATGTGTTCCATTTGTTCTGCTGCAGATGCTGAGCTACGTCTGCAAGTCAAGCAAACTGCAGAGGTGATAAGGTATATTCTCAAAATCTACCGATTAGTGATTTCATATTCAAAGGTAATGCTGCATGCCAGCTTGGCTCTGCATTATTTTTCTTATTAATGATATTGACAAGAAAAACTGCTCATAGCTGTGCAACTTCAGAGGCAGTTTTCTGAACTTTCGTTTTAGTGATGGTTTATGATCATGGACAATTCAAAGGATGCAGTTCATTATGGGAGAAGTCAGCCACTGCTAAAAATGGTAACAGCTCATGCCTGAGTACAAATACTAACTTAAAAAGGAACGAACTTCATGAAGAGCTTTGTAATCTGAACCCAAACATTGACTGATGGTGTCCATCTCACCGTTTTCAGTCTCTTCAGAGCTCAGCCTGTATGGCCTGGCACATGTGCATTACTGTATAATGACACTGGAAGTGGCTTTTCATAAAGATAGGGCTATGCAAGGATAGTGAAAAGAGGATTAATAGCAGCAAGGAATCAAGAGTCTTTTGAAGAACCAAATACGGAATGATTTATTTTTAAATAAAATCAGGCTCAGCCCTAGCCAAGTTTAAAAGCAAAAAGATAGTCCAAGGTAACAATGCTTTGAAAAATCTGAGTATCACCTTCACATCTCTATGTTATCTTTCTACATACAATTAATTAAATATTTACACAAAAGCTGTAAGAAATATTTTTGCTTTATAATTTAGTTCCAAAAAGTTTTTAAAAGGCTTGTAGAGAAAAATCCTGTAACACACAAATTTAATGCTACACTATTAAACAAAACAGGCCACAGACTCCTCTTGCCTTAGGAACCAAGCAGCACATCACAGCACAACTCAGTTCACACCCACATGTCTGCAGTGACTTCCTCTGCTCAAAATATCCCCGATAGCCACATCCCAGCTTCCCACTGGGAACAAATCCCTCATGGTCCTGAGAGAACCATGCCCAGCCAACAGCTGGGAGAGGGCTCATCAGCAGCAACCAAAGCACATGTTGCTGAACAGTGTAAATGCCAGTACTCACAGGCTGTGTCTTGGACTCTTCTTTATTAGCAAAGGCATAAAGATTCTTTGCATCATTCAGTATTAATGCAAGACTCAGAATAATACTAATGTGTCCCAATCACTCACAATCAATGCAATGAGTCTAGAATAACGTCCATTACCATTATCTATCTATTTTCTTGAAAATACTTGATGTTTAAAAAGAAAGTTACACTTTACTAGTTCTATTGAATGTTCTTTTGGCACAGCAAACATCCAGATAATGATATTTTAGTTTTATGTACTTGTTTCACGGAGGGTCTTTTAATCTTTTTCAGGATTTAAGCAGTCATTCTACCTTATCCTCTCCAGTTTGATTTTTTTAATCCTTGATTAGCATGGAATAATCTCTCCATGAGTTAAAATAAATTAAATCAAAATGAAGAGTTTCTTCAGTGGGAGAGATTTTAGTAGTGTTGAGAGAACTCAGACAATTGGCATTGCATTACTCCCTGGCAGTCTCTTGCACTAAGCCTACAATGCTGCCATAGGCAAAGTGTTCACATATTTCTGGGATTAACTGGAGGTGGGAGAGAAAGGGACAAGGAGAGGAACAGCAAACCAGAACATGCCAAATTCTTTGTAACAGAAAAAAAATAAAAAAATAAAAAATAAAAAAATAAAATCGGTCAACAACATGCTATTGCTATCCTTTTTTCAGATGACTTCACTGTGGTATTGCTGAGTGTTCCCATCTAAAACTGAAAAGTAAAATAACATTAAACCAGTGGTGGACAAGCTAATTTTATTTTATTTTTTTTTCCTCCATGAAGAGTAGCCATTTGAAAATACTAAGCAGCACTGACAGCATTAATTTTTAGCGTGTCACAATAAGGTCAATATGTCACTAAATTTACAATTCTTAAGGTAATAGATGAGATATGTTGAAGCAGCTTTTGGTTCATTCGGTATTAGCCTCATTATAGCTTTAGCTGGCACATGGGATCAATATTTCTGAACATTACATTATTCCCAAATAGTCAGAAGGACATATTGTTTATTTGGCTGCCTAGTGCTTTCTGACACAGGAGCCTATCAATTATATTATGGTATGAAAACCATTGCCAACTAAAAGGACTCCTAAGAGCTCCTGTGGTGTGGTTGCTTCAGAGTTGATTATTCAAGAGCAATCAAAATATTAAACCTAGCAAATAATATTTAATGTGGGGCTGGTTACTGTTGCAATCTTTTTTTCAGCTTTGCAAGTCTACTTGCCATTGACTTTAAATATTTATTTTTATGAGGTATTGCAGGATTCCCTAGAATCTACTTGATTTCTGTTGCCAACAGTTAAAGCCTTTGGCAGAAATTATCCATTTAAGCAAATACAGCAGCTAGGCAGGAGATGGAATTACATTACTTTCTTACAGCTAGTTATGTTCTTGCCCAGTGTGTCCATTATTGTCCAGAAGCTTTTATAAGCACCATTACCCTAGACCCTTTAGAAACTGTCTGCATTGCAAGGTTAAATCTCTCAGCTGCACTAAATCTCATTTCAAACAACCTCATTGTTATTACATATGCATCAGTATTACAGACACTCATTGTGCATCTATAGTTAAAGCTGAGTTGTGGTTCCATAACAAATATCAGCAGCAGCAATTTGATTTGCATTCAGAAATGTCTCCCTTCATCTCTGCATTTAGGTTTGTAATAGCCTTTTTTTTTCCTTCTTAATGAATCATTTTAAACAAAAAACAACTTTCCTGAGTTTAGAATTTATTTCAACTGTAGTACAAGAACCTGAAGAAGCCAATAGATGCCACAAGAATTTCATGCATAAAGAATCATAGAACCATCTAAGTTGGAAAAGAGTTTCAAGGTCATCATGTTCAACTATCAGCCTTACCTACAGAGTCCCATTACCAAATCATGCCCCTTAGTGCCACATCCACGCTTCTCTTAAATACTCCCAGGGATGTGGACTCCACCACTTCCCTTGGCAATCCATTCCAATAATACCCAATCTAAACCTGCCCTGGCACAACTTGAGACCATTTCCTTGTGTCCTATCACTTGTCACCTGAGAAAAGAAACTGACAGCCTCCTCATGGCGACTTCCTATCAATTAGTTTTAGAGAGCAATGAGGTCTCCCCTCAGCCTCCTTTTCTCAAGACTGAACCACCCCAATTCCCTCACCCACTCCTCTAACTTCTGTTGTTTATACACACACACACAGATCACACACATCTTTGCATTTTCTATTTTGAAAATGGAACAGAGAAGATTCAAGTATATCTTAGCAGCTGAATGATTCTGTTACTACTAAACTGACTGCAGTATTAAACCTTGCTAGGTTGGCACTACTGAACTGCTGTTCAGGGAAACCTCTTGGGAGCAACAACCATCCTGTGGGATAGCAAAGATAAATGACCTTTAAAGGTTAAATAATAACATACTCCAGTGTAGCTGTATTCCTTGCTGGTACAAAGCAAACTTCTGTTCATATCAAACTTCCCATGAATAGCTGTAAACGGATGTTTTCTGAATGAAGAATTCCTATTTTTGAGCTATGGAGTGTTACCATAGCCACAGTGGAGACCTTGGCTACAAAGCCCCCCCCCCGTGTGTCAACTCCCAAAATGGACAAAGTCTTTCCATTTATAAATCAAGTCTACAAACAAGAAATCTACCTCTTCTTTTGGTCCACAATCACCTCTCTCTCTCTGCACAAGCAAAGATTTTCATCAGGTTAGGCAAAATCCCTAGGAGCTTTTGTTCTGTCTGCAGCTACCCCATCAGGGATGGAAGGGCTCACTGCTTTCCTTACAAAGGGTGTTAAACATGAAGATGAGTAGCATAGTCAGGATGAAAGGAAGAACAGACAGAATGTTTATCACAGAGGTATCATGACATAGCGTGCACGGATAGTCCTGAGACATGGCAAACATTTAGACAACCAGGAAAATGCAAAGTGTACACAGACAGCACATAAAAATCCAAGGCATCTTTGTCAGGTACAATCTGACAGATAACTGAGATGACAGAGCCATGAAGATAGAATCAAAGAGATTTTTTTTTTTAAAGAGAAACTATTCAGAACAAAAGTGAAGAAATTCTTCTCTTGCTACAGTGAAAACCAATAATTACACAAGGAATGCCAGCATAGGGGAAGAAGAATCAAATAATTTGTTCCCGTGAATCAATGTGGTTAGTTTGACTTCAGCAACAAAATGAACTTTAAATACAAAGATAAAAAGACTTTTGCACACACTGCAACAGTCTGGCGTAGTTGTCTGCTGAGTAATGTGTATAGATGAAGTATGAGAGAATGTTTCCACTACTTCAAAATGAAGTCTTTCTACGGAAATCTCTCACTTAAATCAGACTGGAAGTTTCAAGGCTTGCCTTAATAAAGGATTCTGGTGCAAGTGTGAAAAGTTGAAAAACACCTGTTGCATTTAAATAGAGAGAACAAGTCTGCATTTAAATGCATTATTGGGCATTCAAAAACTAACAAGCAAACAGACAAAAAACATACTACACTTCCCGCCCCCCCGCCCCCCCCCCACCTTTTGGACTTTATCTATTATAAAGTTTCAGGTATTCTATTAAATTAGAAGGGACTAGAAATAGGCCCTGGAAAACACCTAGGTCACTCTCCTGCCCTGAAGCAGAATCAATTATCCCTAAAGAGAGAATTTGTCTTGAATATTTTTCTTAAAGTTTTTCAGAAACCAAACTGCACACGAGCTATCATGTATACCACTGTTTTGCCATCCCCTCCCCCCCCCCTTTTTTTTTGTCTCCTGTGTACCAGGAATCATCCTAGCTATCCCTTTGACATTCCAGGATGGGCGTGTGCATCTTCTCCCGTCTTTGAACGAGACCCCAAATTGGGTATCAACATTTTTAATCATTTTTAATGCAACTCCAACAGTTTGGTACACCTTGCTCTTGTTTTCAGAGTCCATGACCAGTGACAAGTCTTTCCAAACCAAAATACACTTTAAACACAGAAACAAAGCATGATTTCAAGAAAAATAAAATAAAATAAAATATTTAGATTTAGAGATTTAGAAGATCTGAAAATGATCATAGTACTTCTAACAACATCTTCTTTTAAAATGCTGCTAATGAGATCTTTATGTTAAGGTTGAAGTGAGATGCAGTCCTTGGGAGCTACTGGGGCAGCTTGCAGCTGGGCTGGAGGCAAGTAGGTAGAAAGCACAGAATTAATGAACCAGGAATATGGTCTCATCTGCTTTCAATAGCTTTAGTAGCTGGTGTCTTCTGTAATTATTTTCCATTCTTGTTAGTTTTTCAATAGATTTAAATCAATACCTAAGTCAATATTATCCTTATAGCTGATATTAAATCTTATACAGTCAGAGTAATTTCCCTTATTTAAGAACGTTACTTGATTATGATAGGCCTGCTTCAATTCTGCAACATCATTACCAAGAGGAACAGCAATAACAAAGGTCTACAAACCTTAAAACAAAACAAAACAAAAACAAACAAACAAAAACACTGAAGTGTTTAATTCACTCCTCCATTTTCCAGCCTCTAAGGTTGTACATAATACACACAGTGCTGAGCGGTTTTCCAAATGGTGGACTGCCGGTAAAAGAGACTCTCATCATCAGAAAGAAGTAGTTACTAAATTAATTGCTGATTCAATTTACTTCTGTATTTCCCATTCCTGGTATTTTTTTTTTTAGAAAACAGGATGTGAACATCCTGCACATCACCATCTCAATTCAACCTAAGATTTAAAAAAAGGTAGTCTACACCAAGATCAAACTATACTTTAGCAGTCAGACTTGTTCTTCTTTCTAGAGCTACTCTTCTCATCTACCCTCCTTATATCTCTCCATCCTTCTCTACCAGCTTACTGAAATGCATATAACCTCCCAAGGATAATGGCTCTGTTCCACATCAAACACAATATTGCTTCTGCCAGTGGTTGTCATGAAGAGAAGCTGGCCTGTTCAGCCTTGCAATATTATCAAGATTTAACAGACTACGTACATACTCTATTCCTCCTACCTCTGCCAAGATTATTTAAAAAAAATAATTGCACTTTACTTCCCTGTCAAAGAAAAATTGGTAGACACTTGCAAGACGAGGCTTTTTTCTTGTCTCCCTTCCTTTACTACAGATCACAAGTGTCTCCCTCCTGGAGTTACATGGGTTTAAAATCCATGTTAACGACATATATACATGGTAGGTTATGATGAGGCAAACGACTGTTACTGGTAGGTTTTTCAGCCTTTTTTCACAACTTCATTCTGCTTCTCCTTGTTTTTATTTTACTTGTCCCAAGCCAAGGGAGGGAAACAACATTTTCTGAAGTCTCCCCAGCTGCCCACTTCTATGATTCTACAGAGGCAATTATGCTCTTGGGAAGTGGTCCAAAGCCACTTATAAAGCAAATAATCTCTAGCAATTCTATGGGTTTTATTACAGTACATCATTTTACAAAACAGAATGGTCTTGACTAACTTACTATGTACTTGACTGAAGCAGTAAAAATAGATTGGACATAGTATTGTTACTGATAATTCCTCACTATAACAATAATATTTATGCTAAGATATTGAAAGCCATTTCATTTCGGTATGAAAACAATGCAATAACTTCCATGAATAGGCACGAACATGCCCCTTTCTCACTCCTTCTTGAACATCCATAAGTACCATTTCACACAACAATTTTTAGAAGGTAGACATTTACTCCACCAAATTCCATTGTTAAGCTTACATTAGTTTCAAACCCTCATGGAAGTTAGGATCACTCAAAAAGCACTAGATGAGGGAACCTAAACGCTGTATCAGAAAAGGGACAAAACCACAGTTTAAGTTTAAACAACTCAGCCCAACCAATATGAGACGGCCAACCATCCTGCATTTATGTGACTGATTTATCAGGGAATTATCATGCTACTTTCCACACTGCAGTATTTTTATCCACTTGTTCCGGTCCTTTACAGCCTACTGATAAGAAGGCATCCAAAAAATTCCTTCCCAGAATCTGTTAAGACATCATCTGTTTACTTATAGGATGTAATTAACCAGTCTGAGAGGTCTAACCTTTCCTCCTTTCAAAACTGGAGTGAAGAGAACTGAGCAATGACACACCACAAACCCTTCCCCATCACTTCCCCAATGTGCACAAAGTCCATTTGAAAATTCCAGTCTTCCAGTACCTGTCTGCCATTATCTACAAAAGACAGAAGTAAAACATTGTAATGAAGTTCATAATCTTAAACTATTTTTCCATCTCTTTGTTTTTCAGAAATCTTATTTGACTTTTACCCCACCTCTAGCTCAACAAGACTAAAAACAAAACAGCAATACAACTGTGAAAAAATTTCTTCTGAACACCAAAACATAATCCATACCAGCTCATGACACATACACCAGGTCATACTCAATGCATACTCAACTGCATACTCATAACAGAAGTCACCATCTGTAGCACTAGAGAGAGAACAGATGGATGCATTAAGATACTTCTGCAGCATAGAGGGAAAAAAAAAAAAAAAAAAAGTAAATTATTCAGGGAGAAAAGCCATAAGCTACTGCATTCCCCTAGATGCCTACTGAGTTGTTTCTCAGCATGGGCTCTGTTTTTCTACTGGGATTAGCTGGATTCTTCTGTACAGTCAAGAGTAGTCACAACAACATCTTAAAATGAAAGGACCTTTTGCAAGCACATGCTTCTCCCTCCTGCCACATCTCTTGCAATCAAAACCATGTTTGCCTACCAGCTGAGATGCAGAGAACATTTTGAAGTCAGTTGCAAAAGAAACCTTGGCTGTATATAGGGTAATAGAGATGAGATTGGATGAAACAGCATAATCCATGTCATTTACTGCTAGAAATGAGGCATCTTTAGAGATGGCAATCCTTCACTTAATATCAAGGTTTTCCTCTACATCTCATGTGACATTTGAGGAGTTTTTAACACTCTTATGATATATAACAAGTTATATGTTGTGCATTTTAACAAATGCCGCAAGACAAATAAAGCTTCCTATATAGTGGAAAAACTGTAACCTTTAATTAAGACATCTGCCTTTAGAGTACAGAAACACCAGTGAGGAATCAATGCAATGGACAGCATCTGTTTTCTTTCTCAGCTTGAAACTACTATTCCCTCAAAATGGGACCGACAAGCTCACAAAGACTCCTCTGGAAGGAGGAGCAGATTACTTCTGCTCTAGAGAGTACACTGAAGGATAACAGCTTTTTAGATCAGAATAAGGCATGCAGAGTTTTTGGCAGAAAATGAGATCGAGTGGGGAAAAAGCCCTCTACACAGTAAAGAGATTCAGATGTTTTTGAGAGGAACAGGAAAGAAACACACCACAAGGCCTTCTTGGTGGACTACACACAAGAAGGGCACACAGACTTGCTGCAACACGAAAGACATTAAATCTCACAGGTAGGTCCAGACAGAGGAGATGGGAGAGAATGAAAGTTATATGACAAACCTGTTTGCTTTTCTTACCTACTCTTTATAAGGATATAAGTTTTATAAGTTTTTATAAGTTATCCTCTTAATAAAACCTTTTCTGAAAATATTTTTTAGAATTATACAGTTCAGGTTGAAAAGGCCACAGGAGACCCCTTGTTCAGTCTCCTGCTCAAAGCAGGCTTAACACTGAATTCAAACCAGGCTGTTGAAGGGTATTGTCCTTTGAGTGTTCTTTGAGACTCACTGTAATGAAAAATAGACTCGCCTCAGATCAATGGCTAAGTATGGATTCTCAGTCAGTGGAAAAAAAAATATTAAGCATAAAATTCAGGGGAAATTCAGTAGTTATTTTCCTGTAAAGGTAATAAATACCATTAATAGGTAAGGTTTCTTTATTTTGGAATAGGAATTTTTTTCTCATCTCACTACATAACTTTTTTTTTTATATATCACATATGACCTATCATATCTGTGATGCATAACTTAACACTAAAAGTCCTCCTGTTTTCTGTCTAAGAGCTGTCCATTTTACCATGATTCTTACCAACCAGGTAAGTGGTTTCTACCGTTCCACTATAACTTTACAGATGCAACAATATACTTTATGACTGCCTTTTTTTTTTTTTAATTAAACAGAAACTTGTTGGAACACACAACTTTGGCCAGAACTGCCAGATTCATTCTTTCAACACTAAGAGCAAGCTTTTGGAAAGGTTAGAAGAAACTGGTCAAGGGGCTTTCAGATTAAAGGCAATTTAAAAACTTCTCTGATTTAAAATGTTTTGAAAGATGTTCCTTTTTACCTGTACCTAGAAATCTAGTGTACCTAGAAATCAAATGCTCATCAAATGCTTGAATGGATCTTCAAAGTATTTTAAGATAAAGGTCATTATGCATTCCTCAATATACAATACCAATCAGCGCTGCACATTAGAAAAGGGAAAGATCGCTAAGTAAGTTGTGGGGACAAGTTTTCCAGGCATGTGCTCTATGCTACCATCACATTCACCAATATTATCTATATTAACAAATAGCATTTATCAGATCTTGTTTGCTTTTAGTCATTACGTGGTATGAATCAAAAAAATATGGAGTAAAAGAAATACATAGAAGCAGTCTTCACTCTCATTCTTCTGTCAACAGTGACAGCTAACCAGGTGCAAAAAAAACTCCTTGAAGATTATTGCATCTGCATGTCCCAGACTCACAGCGGGAGTATTTGTTAAGTTGATTACCTTTCAAAACAATGACTTCAGACAACTGGTCTGTCACATCACTTGCATTAGACAGGCAAATAACAGAGCTGCCAAATAAGCCCCTGTGGGACCAGGTTCAAGCTTAAAGTTTTCTTAGTTTCTAAACAGGGTTCCTAAAATAAATAAATAAATACACTCTTTAGTTTTTCAGCAATACATTTTGATTAGTTTATGAACCAACATGAGTACTCAGAACTACAGAGAGAAATTTTGTTGTCTTATTTTCTCGTGTAGTAATTCACTGAATAAATGCTCTTTCTCCTCGTTGAAGTGTTCATGGAGTAAGATGAAACACATGGTAAGGGTCACAAAATTTATTTGTTGGTGAGCAAAATAAAATAGCGTTCTTATAAATTCAAGAATGTCCTGGACATTTCTGAAGAGATCAGGCAGGTTTTACAGATTTGCTAATTGTTTCCATGAGGGCTTCAGTTCTGGTTTCCACAGCCTTATGTTCCTTTTCATTGCCAGGAAGTCTATTATGTTGATTTCTAGATAAGCTCCATTTTTTCCTGTCACACATCTTAAGGACTGAAGAAGCAGAACAGCTGGGCTATCAATGGAACACTAAGTAGAGCAGTGGGAAGATAAATGGAGGAGCAGCAGCCAGCAAACAACCAAAAACTGATGAAAAATCCTGGTGAATCACTTCTTTCTTAACTAAGCACTAACCTGCATGATGGTGAACTGCCAAAGTACTTATTTATTAGAATATACATGAGATACTGGATCTAGGAGCTAAAGAAGACAAAACAGGCTCTTTAGATTTCTTAAAAAGACATACTGTCCAGACCAAGGGTATCAATAAAATTTGGCTGTGCTTTAGAGTTTACTGCAGGATGGTCAGGAACCAGGAAAAACAAATCACCACCCACCTCCGTATTTCATAGTCTCTATCATAATATGCAAAGTGCCCCCTATTTCTCTTTTCCCAAGATACAAGCTAAGGATTATTCAAGGGACAAAAACCTCACCAAACAGCAGAGCGAAAACATAACTTGCAATAACAAGTTGCAGCATTCATTGCATATACATTTGTAGTAACTTTTAACAGAAACATCAAAGGTGTTATAACTAAGTAGTTTTAGGTAAAATATTGTTCTTCCTCATTTAACTGTAACAATAGATTTTAGCTTTTTGATATTGTCGGAATGTTTGAAAATGATAGGTAGGTTTGTTCTATCTTTTACCATTTCCTCTGGACATTACACTAAAGTTGAGGGTTTTAAAAATAAACCCAAGGTTTATGTCTAAAACCTTTAAGCTCCTGTATAGAAATGCTACTGTATTCTTTTTACACATTGTAACATGCTGTAGCCTCTTTAGACTGCACCAGCAGAGGTTACTGCTACCCATCTGATGGATACCTTTCTTCCTCCTCCTGTTCCACTTTCAGAGAGAAAAATACATCTGAAGTTTTCCAGGTGCTGCTTTTGTTACCTTTTGCTTTACCTTTAAGTGTGCAGTGAATAGCATTGCTTCTAGAAGAATGCAATGCAATGCTTAACTAACAAATCATACTTCAGTGCAAGACTATGCAGGATAACACATGTATATATAGAAGGTTTTAATTTAAGAGACATTCCACTCGCACACTAGTTTTCTCATAGCCAAATACTCATCAGATCCCAGTAGTCCATGCAGGATGGCTTGTAGTGAGTGACATGAGGTTTCATAGAACAACAGCTACTGAATTCTTACTGGGTCCTTCATGGACTGGCAACCTGGTGGGTTTTGGATGCAACTTTTATACAGCTTATGACTTCATAGTGACTGAGAACTTTTGCCTCATAATCCTGTGCCACTTCTGAGTCACTGAGCCATATACTGCTAATATCTTCACCCTTTTTGCTCCCTCTGCTAGCTCTGGCCTGCCCTTTGTTTTAGGCTGTCTTGTATGTCCCTAGGTTGAATGTTACTGAAAAACTGCATGCAGATGTACTGTGATTTTATAAAAATACTGAACTAAATCCCATCAATACATATTACTCATACATGTTATATATCCCTTCTGCCACTGTTTCTTCTGGTGCTTTCACACTCAAACATCCGCATTCATACTTCCTTTATACCAACAGTAACATTTCTGTTGGATACTTCTACAACCTCTTCACCCAAACCTTGGTCTAATCACACCATGTAATGCTTCAATCATATCTCTACTAAGAATCAATGTCATTCTTTCCAGACTGGAGTCCTGAAACAAAGAATTAAAAGTGTCTATCATATATAGAAGCAAATATGAAATGTCCAGAGACTCAGAATGATGCTAGACCTAGCTATAGCTCTTAACAAAATCACCTCTTTTGAGACCATGATTTTATATATGCAAACAAAGGTTATGGTAAATATAATCACCTGGCCATGTGATGACCCTAATACCTTGATTATCACTAGGTAAGCCTTTTTATCTTTTAAATCACAAGTAAATCACACTCAGGTGTCGTCAAGGTTATAAGACAATCAAAGGGAAATAAATGTTTGACAAGAGTTTTCAGTTTTATTTGAATTTTGTGTGGCTTACTGTTTTTCAGTAGCTTAAGAAAAAAAAAAAAATCACAAAAAAATCACCAAATAGGTGCAAAACATTCTCTAGTGCCTCACTATGACACTGTGACAGTGATAAATTTGAAGACAGCTTTGCTGCCCCAACCACCCGCAATCCTGTATATATTCAAAAAAATAATTTGCCCCTTGTTTGGACCAGTGAGAGATCATATCATGCATAAACATTCTAAGATAATACATTGGCCTACAAAGCTAATATAATCGCCCGAGTCAAGTAGTAATGCACAGTGTGTTTTGTATGCTTTAATTTTCAAATGAGGGTTAAATAATTGCAGAATATTATGGTAACTTTACTCAAGTAATTTTCACATGCACGTTCAAAGGACAACACAAAATGACCTCAGACTTAGTTTCTAAGCAGCTCATTATTTTAAAAGAAATAAACAAAAAAAACTTCTACAGCCACTAAATAATCCTACAGCCAACCTGGCATTCCTCAAAGTCTGAAGTTTGAGGCCATAGTACAACCTCTTTATTGACAACCTCAGCGACAGGACAGAAAGCACTCTCAGCAAGTTTGTGAATAATACTAAATAGAGGCCAGCAGTCAACGTACTGAAAGGCAGGACTTACCTTTCAGCGACCATGAACATCCTGCACGTTTAAAAAAAAAAAAAAAAAAAAAAAAAAAAAAAAAAAGTTCTACGTGTTTTGTGTAGCAAATGTGATGTTAAAGAAAATTCATAAAGTTCAACAAAGGCAATGCCAAATCATGCATCTGGAAGCAACAGAACAGGCTGGGGATGTCTGACTGGGCAGGATCTTTGACGAAAAGGACCTACATGTCTTGGTGGACAAGAAGTTGAGCACAAGTCTAAACCATGGCTTTGCAGCAAAGAGGACTAACCGCATACTGAACGGCCTTAGGAAGAATATAGCCAGCAGGTCAAGGGAATTACTCTCAGTTCAGCAATTGTGAGACAGCATCTGGAGCACCATGTCCACTTTTGGCCTTCCCAGTCACGAAAGACATAGGCATACTATAGCAGGTCCAGCAGAGGACTATCGACATGATTAGGAGTCTGGACCATAGTGTTTTTGAGAAGGATCTGAGAGAGCTGAGTTAGTTCAGACTGAAAAAGGATTGCTAGAGGTGTGGGGTGAGGTAGAAAGTAGAGCAGAAGATGGATGGAACCAGTCTCCCCTCAGACATGCACAGTGGCAGAATTAGAGTCAATACATATAAGGTGCAACATGGAAAATTTCAGTTAAGTAAAAAGAAAAAACTAACAACCCACATACACACTTTGTTCATTCCAACATAAATGATCCTATGAATACAAAAGAACTCTGTGCAATCATATCATCCCCTGTAGTCCTACTCATCTGAATATAATCTGGCATAAGAATACAGGCAGAAAGCTTTTTTTGATTTGATATTAATTTGATTTTTAAAAACATTACCCAATTTCTGTCAAACACATTTGGATTCATAGCCATACTACTTTTGCAGTAGCTTAGTTCTTCGAATGCCTTCATTTCAAGAATCTGAAGCATGTATTCTCTCTCACCAAAGGGCTCCTTTAAACCACAACACAAACATGGCAGAATCTATTAACCTATTATTGAGAACCTGTTTGGTGACATTTTTGATGTTGATTAGTTTTCTCTTCTGTTTTAAGCAATTAGAGCCCGCTTCAAACATCTGAAATTCATCTAAATCACAAAGTCGCGATAGTTGCATACTACTCTTTTAATAAGCCACTGTTATGAAAAAGTAGCAACAATTAGACCCAGTAAATATCTTTAAGAAGTGCTTTCACTCATAGATAAAAGTCTAACTACAATATGTTTCCATACCCACTTTCTTAACAACACGAATTTGTTAATTGAGGAGCTGTATTTAGCAAGCATATCTAGCTTCTCAGTATTCATATGCATAGGTATGCCTATACACAACAGAAATTTTCTATATGTGTTCCTTAATCCAGTTCTCCTAAATGCCTATCTAAAGCTTGAGGGCCTTTAAAAACACCAGAAAATACCATGCTGAGAATACAACCAACGCTGACAAGAGCAAATGTAAACAAAACATGATGTACCATCAATAACAGTCAACGTACTCTTACTATTGCCCATATCATGCTCGTCCTATACAGCAATATCTATTCTTCATTAAATACCTATGCTATTTAATATTTAATAGGTTGTGAAAAGTTTTACGTGAATAACAACCTAAAACTGTATGAGAATTGTATTTCTAAAGCCTTTTAAATGTTCAGGCCAAGAAGAGAAGTTAAAATACTTTAAGTTAAAGTCTTAAGAATTTTAAAAAGCAGTAAATTAAATGCCTACTTGTAACTAAAATTCACTGAAGTTGAGAACCTCCTTCCCACCCTTTGGAAAACCAAATTTTTAGGCCCCTACACAGGCACTCAGTTTCCAGAACTCAGTGACAAAGTCAGGCTTCCTGGAAGTGAAAACAACTACAGTCTACTTTCAAAATTGACTTTAAGTTAAAAAATAAAAAATTACAAAACCAAAGTCCAAATCAGAATTCTTTCTAATTTTAGGACTAACCCAAATGCCACTTCCATTATGCTGCACGTAAGTATCTGGCTCAGATTTACAGAACGGTGGAAAAGTCTATCTGAAAACATGCCAAGACCAAATATAGTCTTAAAAAATCTTTAATAATTTTCAAATTTAGGTCTATGCCTTTTGCCTATATATTTTAACACATCTAAAATCTCTATAAAAAATAAATCAAAAATTAAACAAACAAACAAAAACCCCACAAATACCCAGTTTCTTCTCCCCCTCCCCCCCCAAATGTTTTATTTGTTGGTTTGTCTGATTTATGGGAGATTTTTTAGCTGCTGTTACTGTGTTCTGACTCTTAGGCTCTATAAAGGGCTGACATCCAACTCTCTCAGCAAAGGTCACTCTGAAGCAGGGATTGGGAAATATTAGAGAGCTTACAAGGAGGAAGAGATAATGACAAAATCCAGCATTTTAAGCCCCCTGCCATACCCCTCCCACAAGATCCTCAATGCTATGAGGGTGTTTTGTTGTGTTTTTTGTTGTTGTTGTTGTTGTTGTTTTTTTTAACCATTTGTTTTTCAATCATTAAAATATTTTATATAATTTATAAAATAAATTATATATTTTGCCTACAACTCTTCATAGCCGGGTTCAGCCTTCTGGATTTCAGCTAACAAATACAAAACAGATAAAAATAATAATAATAATAATAATAAAAAATCAAACCTCAGCCTGTAAAATAATTTCTACATAAGCCACTTGGTTTACAAATATCTTTTATTCTCAGAATGCAAAATCACAGGTCAATAGCAACTTACCATGTTTTAACTTTTAGCATCCCAACACATCTAACATCCAAAGGAGAATCATATGTGCCTACTAGATATATGTCTAGATCGGTAGTTAAAACAACTTCTCTCCATGCATTTCAACAAGTATGCTTAATGGCTTTGAAACAGGAGCAAAAGTGAAGTAAAAGCAACTGAAGATGCAAAAGCCAAATTCCAAATGATAAACCTTCAGAATTCAAAGTGCTACAAAACAAGCTGCAGCAGCATTTGATAAGCTACTTGTCTGAGTCAACAGATCATTTATTTTGGAAAATATTCAGGTCATGTGCAGGTAATTTGACATGCTTCCCAACGATAACGTATTAGTTCTCTGAAGTCTCTATAGTTATTATACTAGTGACATATTTATTTTTTTTTAATTACTGCATATGGCTAGCTATACAGGGTATTAAAGAGTTCCAGTCAACAAAATTGCCTTTGGGGGATTTTAAAAGGAAGAAATTGCTAGCTCATTTTGGTGAAGATAATAACAATAAGCAGTAACATAGAGTGCAGTGCTGAAACCTCCAGAATTCCAGATGGGAGTCTGTCTGCACTGTAAACCAAAAAAAAAAAAAAAAATCCCTGGTGTGTCAGGATGGGTCAGAGGGCAAGTCTGTATTCCATATCCAGCTACTGGCAGGAAAACATGTTTTTAGAAATGCAGAGTGTAAAAGAGCTATGGGTTAGGCTTGATTGCTTCTGGGGTCTTTTCAAAAGACATTCTTAAACTCCAGTACTTCCTACTTGACCAGAGAATGTGCCAGTAGAGATAACATCCAAAGAAACCACTTCTCCGTCTCACATCAATATTTAATTGATGTTAATCAACATAAACAATAATGTTTAATGACATCAAACAAGATTTAAAAAGGAAAGCAATTCATTTTAAAATCCATTTCAACATAACCTCAGGTTATATATATCAAAATGCCTTAATTTAAATTGTGTTGCTATTATACTGCAAAATTAAGCATGTGATTTTTTTATATATCAGAAACTTGGATCTTTAACACTTGAGTTTTTCTTTTGCCATTTTAGAGTTAACATTAAAGAAATCAATTAGAAGTGCAAAAAATGTGAAGTATTCATAAATCAAAAGACTCATTCTTACTTTCAAAATGTTGAAACATGCTTTTATCTATAGCTATTTAGGCATATGTCTGCATGATAAGATTTCATATCAGGTTATCATCAGTTAGAATAAAAGCAAAATTCTGATATCACTAAAGCTATAGATTTTCCTGCATACCTTACTAGGCAGAAACTGGCACAGGCAAATACTTCACAGGAACTTTTTTCTCCTAATTCTCTATCTCTATTCTCTCTTCAAAGAGGTTCCCCTGAGAAAACCAAAAGCATCAGTGAAAGCTTTTACCTCAGTTAGAATTTTCATTTTCTCCTGAAATTGTAATGCCATTGTATGCCAAGCACATCAGGGTATATTTGATCTATGATCTCAGCAGCAGTATTCAAATTAAGGCCTCTGCACAGAAAAAGAAAATATTTATTGAATATTCAGTCGCATATTTTAGTTATAATGTTTGTAGCTCTCATATCTTGTTTTTTTCATAAATAAATTAGCAGTGACTTTGCAAATATAAATGCTCATAAAATCAGTATTTATTTGTTTAAAAAGAAAAATGTGTAAAGGAAGTGATTCCCGAGCCATTCTTAAGTATTTTTTTGCAAAATTCAGCATTTACAGTATGCACTGCAGCAGTCCACTACCTCATATTTCATTCATCCTCAGTGGATGAGTTCTAAAGCCAGTTAATATAGAACGAGTGGCAATTATTGCCAGCTAACCAACCTGCCACATTAATTTAGTTATGTGAGTTATCAACTATACTTATATAGTGCACTGGGTGTTATTTTATCTACTGTCCCATGAGGTCCTCACTGTGTTTCTGTCTACAGCTATCAAACCCTCAATACCACGTTTCTAAAATTTGGCCAAACCAGAGTTCTACAGTGTAGGGGGTTTACATGGCAAGGTTTTGGTAGTGGGAGGCCATAGGGGTAACTTCTGAGAGAAGAATCCAGCAACTGCCCCACATTAGATAAGGGGGCTGTCCAGAGCCAAGCCAATAAGCGATGTTGTTTGCGCCTCTGTGAGAGCATATTTAAGATAAGAAAATGAACAAACTGCTAGACACAGCAACTGGGAGAGTGAGAACCAGCCCTGCAGACACCAAGGTCAGTGCAGCAGGAGGGCAGGAGGTGCTCCAGACACGCAGCAGCAATTTCCCTGCTGCCTTTGGAGAGGCCCCTGGTGGAGCAGGCTGTCCCCCTGCATCCCATGGGTCCCACATGGAGCAGATCTCCACGCTGCAGCCCGTGGAGGAGCCCCCGGTGGAGCAGGTGGATGTGGCCTGGAGGAGGCTGTGGCCCATGGAGAGCCCCCCCAAGGAGCAGGCCCTGGGACAGAGCTGCAGCCCGTGGAGAGGAGCCCATGAAGGAGCAGGGGGTCTGGGGGGAGCTGCCACCCATGGGGGACCTGTGCTGGAGCAGTTTGCTCCTGGGGGATGGACCCTGTAGTACGGAGCCATGTGGGAGCAATTGTTGAAGAGCTGCTGCCTGTGGGCAGCCCCCGCAGGCTCAGTTCGGGAAGTACGGCATCCCGTGAGAAGGACCCCACGTGGAGCAGGGACAGAGAGGGACCGTGAAGGAGTGGTGGAGACGATGTGCTATAGTCTGACAACAACCCCCATTCCCTGTTCCCCTGTGCCGCTCAAGGGGGAGGAGGTGGAAGAAAGTGGATGGCGAGAAGGTGGTTTTAGTTTCTTTCCTTTCTTTCTCACTTCTCTAGCTGTTAGTAATAGGTAATACATTTTACTAATCTCCCTCTTCTGAGTCTGTTTTGCCCATCATGATAATTGTTATCTCCCTGCACTTATCTCAACCCTTGAACCCTTTTCATTATATTTTACTTCCCCTTCCCCTTTGAGGAGGGGGAGTAAGAGAGCTGTTGTGGTGGAGCTTAGCTGTCGACCTGAGCAAAACCACCACATACAGCTGACTCCAAAGGAAAGTGGGTAGATGAAATTAAGTGTGGCAAGGTCAACTGAAGGTGTATGGATTACTTACCAAGACAGTTACAGCGCTGACAGTAGTTCAAGGCTATTTTTAAAACAATTTGAAGAATGCAGGAAAAGAAGGGGGAGAAAATTAGACTATTAAGCCAAAAAGAAAAAGGAGAGCAGTAAAAACATCCTCAGCTCTCATTCAGATGTTACTGATTCAGATGTTACTGAATGCATTCACACCAGGAATAGAACTAATAGCATTCTTGGGTTCCAAGAGACAGCAAAAGTCAAGACAGCTCACAAGCAACATGGTTCCCACCTTGAGCAGTTCTGAAGTACTACTACTACTGGCAGTAACAACTACCCAGGCTCTCTGATGTGTTAGTGGATTATTGAAAATTGAATAAAAATATTGCAGATTAGGGATGCATCATCCTGTTCTAAATGAAAGCAAATTGTTTAAACAATGATAATTTAGCAGATCTGCGGATTTTCATTCAAAATATTTTCATCAATTTAATCCTACTACATAATTCAATTTCCATAAAGTTGCATACCTCAACATAACAAAGTCTACATTAAAAAAACAAACAAACAAAAAAAAACAACTTTATAATACATGGTGGCATTAAGACATTTTCATCCAAAAAACTTTAAACTCTTAAGTACAAAAATAGCTTTTTCTAGATAAAAGCAACAAACAGTTTTACATGTTAATAAAATCCAAAATGACAAGATTATTAAGAAATGCCTATTTCTTGAGGATCCTCTTTCAGGATGCTGTTGACCTAAAACATATTTCTACCAGTTCCACCTCATTATTTTACCAATACTTTTTCCAGTAATGGGTGAAAGCTTTTATATATGCCAACTGATACTTCTATTTTCAGGTGCAATGCGTAACGCTGACCTCTCTGCCAAAACCAGCATGCTCATACAGGCCTTTTCTTCAACAAATACAAAAGATACTTGCTGATTATTTCACAAACATTTATGCAGTGGTGAGCCATTGCTGCTGACTGGGCATACCGTATTTCTCAGAGGAACACACAACAGCACTGTTGTGGTAGGCTGAAGGGAAGACTTATTTTCATTACAAAACCTTTCTTTCTTTTCACTCTGTGGAAATGTATAGTTTAATATTAATACATAATGCATTTTTCCACTGACCATCTCTTCTTGCCTCCAGATTAACACCACAGACATTTTTTCCTGCTCGTAATATTTCACACAGCAGCTGGTTCTTCCATTTATTACTTACTCCATATACAATTCTCACAGTCGTTTTGTTAGAAGAAAAATAAATTCATGCAAACATATCTTCCAGTAAACTATCTCAATCTTAAATCAGAATGGTTCTATACAGGTTATTTTAGGTTAAAAAATACTCATATTGATTTTTCAAATTGGCTGCCTAAAGGAAAGAGAACATTAGACAGATGATCTGATTTTGGCTTCCAGAGACTTGCTATACAAGCAGATTTGCTCCTTGATGGCTAAAAAAATTTATAGTTAATTGTTGCCAATTGAGACAGTCCATAGCTACTGATTCATAAGTATTTACTTTAACCCTATAGTCCAAGTGAAAACACATATGATTGTTTTTGTTGTTGTTGTTGGTTTTTTTTACCTACAGATGTATGTCTGTGTTTATCTACCTACACAGAGCAAAGGAGATGTCTTAAACTAGGTGTCAAGTCTGGTAAGAAATTAATAGAAGATACAACATTAAAGAAAATAGTAAAATTAAATTAAAATATTGCCATGAAATAAATAAATTTCAAAATTGTGATTACATTCTCAAGTGCACTTTCCCTGCAAAGAAGGTACAATATACATATTAGCATATCATGAAATACTTTGCACATACAGAATCAGAAAGATGTTAATGCCTATACTCACAAATTTGAAAATTTTGTCTTTACAATATATGTCAAAATGCCTAAAAATTACGTTAAAGAACAAGTAATACAGAAGTCATTCTGAGATGTTCTAGGCAGCTGACTGTTGGAGTGGGAGAGGTTTTCAACACTTGTATCAGTATCAGATTGTGCTAAGCATCCCATTCTCTTCACACGCACAGGCATTGTGCAGTCACACAAAATGATTATGCAGGGAGAATTTTGCATACCTGTCCTCATATGTACACACCTGCATCTAACTAAGCATTCATGCTCCTATAAATAGTGAAAAGTTAGTCTTTCATGCATTGGGCTTGACTTCATCACTTAACACTTAACCCACAGACCTCTGAAGAATCCTTCCTTTGAGTTTCAAAGGCTTTACATTAAGTAATTGCATAAAATTTTTCCACATGCCTTCTACAGAAGTACTAAATATTGCCAAAACAGACCTACAAGCACTATGGCAACTGAGGATCTAAACATATTTCCAAATGAAAATTGTGGTAAAGTTTATATTAACTGTACACATGAAATAAGAGTAATGTATTTTTAGAGTATTAATCTCTGTAAAGGAGTGCTAAATTTGCTGGATTCTAGATACGTCAGTTGTGAAAGTGCATTGTTAATGCGCCTGTACGACGCAGTGTTATCCATCTCTGAAATTCCTGTGACAGAGTACTCTCTTCCTCTACCAAGGACAATTCATCAATTACAGAGAAGAATTTTTAAAAAGATAGCATTATTACTCTATAAAAAACAATAATTTGCAAATGCAACTGAACAAACATCTGTGTGAATTTTGTAAGTTTCTGATACTCCATTAAGATCACCAGAACATAAAAATGGCCTGACAAATACTAATGTTCTAAAAGGGACTGGGTTTAAATTGATTTTAAGTCAAAATAATAAATGGATTTCCTTGTACATTCTAAGAAAGCTCCTTGTGCATCTGAGAGTGGGTATGTGATCTTGTGTAAGAAATAGTACATTTTTTGAAAGTGAAGAAACTGAACCCCTGCTTGAAATAGTCTACTCCAACCACAGTTGGCACTATGAACAACACGATTTATTTTTGTTTTACGTTCTTTTCTCAGAATTATGGTAATGCCAAGCTCTGTTTCGAAGTTACATAATTTATCTAGACAATAGAGAACTACAAAAATGAAGACAGGAAAGAAATGACCGAATCCTGTTACTTTACAGTTCATCATCCAGAAAATAAATAAATAATCTGTGTCTAGATTTTTTTGACTGTTATCAATGTAATTTCTGAGCTTCTTACATACATTAATTGATTTGTTCTCCACTAAAAGCTCCAGTACAGAAAAATAAATTGCTGATTTACAGAGAAAGAGACACTTGAAACAAGCAAGCAATTAGTAAATATAAAAGGATGATTAGCTAGCTAGGCAGTAGGATGAATCATTACCTAGGCATTAAGAATAGAATAGATTAGTTACTCAATATTATCTGTTAGTCAAGGAAGAAGTAGTCTGAGTCTGTAAGATATACTATCAGGAGCCAAGAGGTGAAGAATAGGTGAAAACTAAGTAACAAAAACTTGCCAGACAAAACTTGCCAGACATCCCGTCTCGGGCAGGAAACAGATGGACAACAAGGACACCAATTAGCTCAGACTGATAAGGACATTGCAAACTTGCAAAATCACTACATTCTAGATAAAGGGTGAAAAGTATACTATGAGGAAGACATACAGCCTTCCTCCCAAAGACCACTGCCCACGTCCTTAAGACCCCTGCCCACAATTCTTGGAAGAATCTGCGCAAGTGCAAAGGACTGATAAGCTAATTAGCATAAGAAGCATGAGTAGGCGGGTTTAGGTAATGAATATGTATGTGCGTTAATTGAATATTCGTAGTTCTGCTGTATAAATATGAGACAGTTTGTCACTTCGGGTATGCACGTTAGGTGGAAGGATCCCCCGTGCATCCAGCACTGTCAATAAAGAATATTTCGTCACTAAGAAGAATTTCTGACTTCGTTCTTTAAATCACACTTCAGAGATGAAGTGACTCACCCAAGATCACACAAAAGTACTTTGGCAACACTGGAAACTGAACTTGCATTCAGATGTACACGTCTCATTTACGAAGTCAGTTCCCCTTTCTGGTTAGAATGGAGATCACAGTAGTATACGCAATACTGAATAGTTTACATGCATTAAATCTCAGCAATAACCAAGGAACAACCCCAGGACAAATCTACCCAGGCCAGGCACTCTGGTCACCAGTAGAACTGAAAACAACCATCCTGAACTTGCATCTGTATCAGAAAAGCATTTACAAAATTACTACATTTACATATTTCACAGTATAATTTGGAAAAAAAAAGGGGGGGGGGGGGGGGGGGGATATGTACAGCAAGAGAGACATTTCACTTTGATTTGAAATAGGGGATTAGACCAAAAGAATTAAAGTAGATGGAGGGGACAGCCATGCCATTTGTGTGTCCCCTCAAACATAGCTTTCTGCTCTTGCAAACTCAAGAAGTTTAGAAAAGATAAGACCAGAAGACAATGTAATACTGCAAATATGCCAGTTTTTTGTTTGTTTGTTTGTTTTGTTTTTTCCCTGCTGGTTAAATGCCTTAAATGCACTTAAAATGCCTATCCTCCTGAACTTAAGAAATTCTAACAGCAACAAAAGCTGTTCAAAAACTGAAAATATGCTGGTATTGTTGCTGCTGTGAGCAGCAGCAATGCCTGCTCTTGAGAAATATCCTTTTAACCTTGAAAAGGATTGATGTCTTCATGCAGTGATGTATGGGGATATCCGCTCAATAGTTATGAGCAATCGCTTCACCTTGCAGGCTATAGCTACCACTAGAGACGCATGCAGTTGCAGAACCTAGTTAATCACTGTGTAGTATGGGCATTGGCTGGATTTATAACCACAGCTCTAATAGTGCAGTTGAATACAGTTTTATTATTTGGGGAAACTGTATCAAAACTGTGTCAAAATTAGAAGTTTTCAGGAAAAATAAAAAATAAAAATAAATAAAGATGAGGTTCATTTATGGGCTTCTGAAGCCTATAATTTAGAATTTTGTTGCATGTAATTTTAATCCAAGCAAATTTAAAAGCTGCTACCATAAAACTGAAAAATAAGCATCCTGACAAACTGTTATATCCCATCAGTCTAACTACCCACCCAGCAGTGCCCCAAAGTACTCACAATGTCAGTTTGACTCCTCTTTAGCAGCTTGTTACTGTTCCATGTGACCTAATAATCAGCTGTTCAGGACAGCAAGGTGGCTCAAGGAGCGTAACAGAAGCGTAAATACAGAAGCTAGCAATGAAAAAGGCAATGGAAATTACATTAATGCCCTAAGATGTCAGAGAACAGCGTATATTTTAGCCTTCACTCAGAACATCAAGTGTTTAACTTCTTAAACTACTGAAAGTCCTCGAGTTTTTCAGCCAACTATCTAGGAAATGTTCTTATAAAATGAAAACCATTACAAACAGGAAAAACAAACAGGCAAGCAAAAACCCACAAAATAGTACTCCAACACCCACTTTATGTTTTCAGTAGCATCAACAGACGGGGTTATGCGCGTTGATGTTCCATTTCTTGTATACTAATACAACAATTCCCTATTCCTCTACCCTACACAGCACTAAATAAAAGCTATGGATAGAATCACCTTTGTCCTCTGTTCTTATTCAGCAGCCTTAAAGCCTGCTGCTTTAGACTTTCCTGGCCATATCTTCTTTTGCCACTTGGACATTTTTGCATTTTATACTACCATGTACACAAGGTGTCTGGTGCATCTAAAACATGACAGAATCATTGCACATCGTAAAAGTAAGGCTGTGCATGTACTTCTGACCAAGAAATCCTGAAGAACAAGGTGCCATTGTAGGGAGTTAAGAATTGCCCAAGATTTTTCTTTCTACAAAGCACTATGTTTATAGAGCAACACATCACATGTCATGTCAAAATAACACCAGCAGACAACTGAACCATTCTCAAGCAATTCTCCAGACTGTTGTGTAACTGTCTAGCTAAATGGCCTTCACGAGAGCACAGGTATAGATCGCACTGACTGTTAGCACTCCAAGTAACTGGCAGGACAGGGTAAGTGGAAGGGACAGGAAGGAAAATGTGGATGCCAATTCAGCAATGCTCAAGTAGTCTACGTCCATATGTATGTAAGTATTTGTCTCTGCATTGTGTATAAACCTCTCTCTTTTGTGAAAGTAGTAATAACTCTGCAAGCCTAAGGAAGATCAGTCAATAAGGGAAAGACAAATGCTTTTCCCCACTATAGATGGCACTATCAGCTTTAAGTTAAGCAGAAAAGGAATATTTTTTTCATTACAGCCATGGACTCCCAACTTTCATCTGACTCTTTATGGTCAGCAATTGCCTTAGTGTCAGGGCTCAAAGAGCAGAAGAGAAGCTGCAGAGCTGTTGAAAATACATGAGCCAGAGACAGGGACTAAATGAACGAGTTCCATGTATAATGCATGAGATTTGACAGATCTGTGGTATCTGCTCCTAAATGATTCACAGCCCTAAGAAAACCAAACATATGGTTCTTCAGATACCTGCTCTTGAAGGGTTCTTGCAATCACTTGTTGTCTCAGGGTGGAAACAGGAGAGGAAAAAAAAAAAAAAAAAAAAGGAAGAATTAAAAATTCTTTCACTCCAATTTATCCTAGAACAGAACACACACATACAAGAGTCCAAGCTCATCTTGCTTTCAGGAATGCGCATGAAAATATGTGTTGAAATATGTATTTGAAATTTAGATTACCTCTCCGCCCTGCAGTAGCCAAGCCTTAATTCAGCATTAGATTCGATGCATTTCTATAACCCCTTATTGTTTTGGGATCAATCTCTCATTGCTTCGGCTATCCAAACATCCAACCTACTTCTCAGTGTCATCTTCCTATCACAATTCAACTGAGAAATACAAAGCTGCATTCAAATTTGAGGGACTTCCCAGATAAACACATGCTTGAAGACCTATTCAGAGACCTTGGGAAATTATACTAATTATACTCAAAGTGACCACTTCTCCCCATCTGCAAATTTAAGGGGTTTAACATTTTCATTAAAAAGGAGAAAACACGGTAAGTAAGCAGAATAATGAGTATTAATTCCTAAAGTGTAACTAACGCCATAAAATTTCAGAGTCTTTCCCTCTGGGGAAGCAACTGTTCAACCAGCTGGTTGCTTTCCCTTCACTCCAGTAACAATCATTCACAGTTTGAGGCTGAAGACTTCTAGATAGCAAGGCCTGTTGTAGGCTGCACTGATCTCTGGTGCAATTCATGTCAGCCAGGTGCCTGTCACTCTGCAGGCCATGCCTCATGCTGCCTTTCCCATTAACAGCTTCCACTAACCATGCCTTATACCAAAGCTCATTTATTTTTTTCTTTATCAGCAATTTTTTGTTGTTTTATTTCTTGAAACATGCATATTTTGTTGAAAAGAAAATCTCTCAGCTCACCAGAAACTTTGGCAACGTCTGCCTCATACATTTCAGAAGAGACTGACTTGTGCATTTTGTACTTCTGATGAGTGACCTACAACTTTCTTTTACTTTCCCTTTTTTATTAGGCATCTTAAACATACAACCATATCCTGAGAAACACAATTAAGTGAATTTTTAGAATTGATCATACAGCAGTAAGGCCTGGATATGCTGTGAACAGAACAAGATTTTTAATCAAGCAAACTGTGTACTAACTAACAAAATGCTTGCAAGGCAAAAGTTATATACTGATTTATTTTAAGTTGCTGAAATAAGGGCGATAGGATGGAGGAAAGAAGAAAGAAACAGAAGGCAAAAGCAGAAAGTTAAGCCAAAAAGCAAGCCCTGAGGGGAAACAAAGGTAAGATCATATTTATCTATACAGCTGTAAGAAAGCAGACCTGCTTCCATAGATGTTGACCCTGTGATGATATGGAATAGCCCATATGGCAAACAGTATTTGATATTTACCAGCAGACTCTCAAAGGAAAATCTCTAGGGGTATTTGAATCTGCTTTTTCTTTTCCTTGACTTGTCAGAGAAGAAAGATGTCTCTCGCTTTTCACCACCATCAACACAAAAGAATAAAACTGAATCCACCTAACTCACTCCCAGTGAAAGCAATCTTAAGAACAAATGTTCCTCTTCTCCCATGCATACAGATATCATCCTGATGATGGTAATACCAAAAAAAAAAAAAAAAATGAGCATGCTTAGGTACCCGAGAAGAACAGAGGGTTTAGTAAGCAAAGTTAAAGGTCACCTAATGTGCAACAGCACTCTTACCTGGATCTCAAAAGCCAGCCTTCATTCGTAAACTTGATAAATTAAAAAAAAAAAAAAAAAAAAAAGACAAAACCAAACAAAACCAAACGAACAGAACACAACTCCACAACTACCTATTTGGGCTTAAGTCTCCAAATTTAGGTATGCATAGGAGCACTAGTTAACTGTGTTTTTAAGTACTTATCTTTACATTTGGAAGTTTTTTTCAGAGCTTTTTTTTTTTCTTCAATTTAAACATAACATTCAACTATGGCATTGGTTTGATAACAAGAACTACTGTAGGACGTATCTTGCATAAAGAAGTTGTGGCTAATATAAAACACCAATTTAACAGGCTGAAAAGGGCATAAAAAAGTCTAATTTTATTCTGCTACAATTTAGTATGTGTTAGAAAAATATGTAAAGGAATAAGGGAATATACTTATCTGCTAATATTGCTGAAGGAAAAAGTGTTGACTTTAAAAAAAATAATAATAACTAATAGTGGTCATTCCTTTTTCCTGTATAGTGCCAGAATTTCAAACTTTTTGTACTATACAAAGTCTGGGAAGTATCTGCCCCTAACTTCATATATCCCAAAGTAGAAAAGTATGCTAATAAAGCCAAATATCATATAAGTGGAAATTTTTAAATCAGAAATTTGAGCTGTAGAGTTTTCAATAAATAATCTCATGTGCTAAAAGATATCTTTTATTAATTTATGTATTGACATTAAAATAATTTTGTTGCAAAATTAAAAGACAAAAAAAAAAAGGTTTCTGTCATGTTTCTCCAACTGGAAAATTACAAGCAAAATATAGGAGCATATCTGTGAAAGGTTAACTTCAAATTATTACATTTTCTAGTTCAGTTTACACAAACTGTGCACAAAGCTCTCTCTCCCACTCTATTCTCTCATATTTGCTACACATGCACACATACACCCTATTTAAAACAATACCCTTGGTCTCGCAGGTTAAATCCTGACTAATTTCCTAGGCCAGTTATCCAGGGAGCTAGATCCTTACTTCCATGTAAAACTTCCTAATATTGAAGGAAGGGTTGAGGCAATCCCAAGCACTCATACAGATTGGGCAAAGAATGGATTGAAGGCAGCCCTGTTGAGAACGACCAGGGGTGTTGGTTGATGAGAAGCTCAACTTGAGCCAGCAACATGAGCTTGCAGCTCAAAAAGCCAGCTGTATCCTGGGCTGCATCAAAAGAGGAGTGGCCAGCACGTTGAGGGAGGTGATTCTCCCCCTTTGTTCTGTTCTAATGAGACTCCACCTGGAGCCCTGCGATCAGCTCTGGGGACCCCAGCACAACAAGGACGTGGACGTATTAGAAGGAGTCCAAAGGAGGGCCATGAAAAGGATCAAAGGGCCTCACTTCTATGAATACAAGCTGAGGGAGTTGGGGTTTTTCAGCCTGGAGGAGAAGGCCTTGGGGAGACCTTATAGCAGCCTTCCAGTACCTAAAGGGGCCTACAGAAAAACTGGGGAGGGACTCTTCGTCAGGGAGTGTAGGGACAAAGGGTAACGGCTTTAAGCTAAAAGAGGGTAGGTTTAGATTAGATATTATAAAAAAGTTATTTACTCAGAGGGTGGTGAAGGCACTGGCACACATTGCCCAGAGACAGGTTGCCTGTGGATAGCAAGTCAGGGGTGGAATTATATGGTCTTTAAGGTTCCATGCAACCCAAACCATTCTATGATGCTGTGAAGGATCAGGTGGAAGTTACTCCTTGGGCAAGTTACTCCCACACCTTACAGAAATGTGTTAGAAGAACTTTATAAATGATGTTGTGACATAAATTATGCATGTCATCCTGGGTTTAGTGCTTCTCAACTAATGTTAAGAGAAATGAGCACAGAGGCTGGGGCTTGTGTAGCTCACTACAGTTCCAGCATTCTATCCTAATTAGAATTCAGAGGTATGCACAAAGCATGATTCCTATATTAGGCATTTTAAAACAATACAATAACAAGCATTTCATCTTCACAGTGGCTACAGTACTTCTTCCAAAAGCTCAGTGGGTAAAACAGTTGTTTAGTAAAGCACTATGCAACAGAGTCTACTTATTTCCCTGCAGGAAGAATATCCTAGCCTACAGAGGCTGTCTGGCCTGAGATAATTTACCTTTTCATTGAAGCTGTGCCACTTTGTAAATTGTGATCCATGATTTACTGGACCAGGAAGAGGACTGACTCATTGCATGAGTGTGACCCTCTCCTCTGGGGTTATACACATTCCCTTGTTGAGAGAATACTTCAATCCCTTGACCCTGCCTGCAGAATCTCATTCTATTGAATGAGCATATGATGGTTTTCTGTCAACAAATACTTGACCTTACTTAGGCCTATATGAGGCTAAGAGCTAGCTAAGCTTGACCTTACAAGCCAAAACATAACTTGAGTCTGTAACACTACAGTTGTGAGAAAACCACTGTCATGTATCTAGTACCTATGGGAGGACAGGGATGATCTGAGAGAAGAAATATTAAGATGTAGAATGGCTGAGTACACCTGGGTTATTCTGCCACTACCACAGCAGCCCACTGGGGGCAGATGAAAATTCTTCACTTTCTATATGTCTACAATGAATTAATTTATTATTTAAAAAAAAAAAAAAAAGCATTATATCTAAACTGTAGATGAATAAGATGAATAATACATCAGTGGAACATTAGATATTATGATAGGAACAACAAAGAAAGATTTTATCCCGAAACAAATCAATACCTATACGAAAAATTACTCCTTATCTCCAAACTTTGCGAGAATTTATTTTTGGAGGCAAATACTAGACCTCCCAACATCCGACTTATTATTTGTAATTTGCTCAAAGATCTTGGTAACTGAAGCTATACAGCTGCAAAACATTACTTCATCATTACATGATTACAAAAATATCAAAAACGATCACAGCTTAACAACAGCAGTACAAAGCTGTCAGCACAGGCTGCAGACTGAATGCTCTCCCCAGGTTAGTTCCTTTTAGTGGCATTTTGGCACCACAAGCAGGCTGACATCTGGTCTGGTGGTGCTTCGCAGTATATAAGGAATCCTTGAGTTGGGCCAATCCAGATAGAAGACACAAAACCCTCACCTTAGACCTTCAGGAAGGACATCATGTTGTTGCATTTCTGTGCTCCAGCTGACCTCTGCTTGTTCTACCAGCCCTTTGTAGGTTTTACCATCCGAGTGAGAGGCACCTCAGCCCACAACATGTTTATTTACACTGGTAGCATACCACGACTGCAGTGAGCTGCAGGCAAGCACGGCACAGATCCACTGTTTGCTTGCGTGGCCCTGGGCAAATCAGGCCTAGATCAGGCCTACAAGTGCTCTCTGAGTCCATAAATAATAAACTTATTTTCAGTTCTTTCGAAACAAAAGAATGATGAAGATGGAAGACTGAAGCTAAAACTAATCCTAGTGCACTTCTGCAGAAGAGACTTCTCCTTTCAACTTAACACTCTGGCCTGCATTCCAGTATCTTTTTATATAATGCATTACATAGCCTGCATCCAGTATGATGGTGCTCTCCTGTTCAGGTCAATTTGAATTTTTCAAGTAGGATTTCCTGAGACGTACTACCATGCATTTCAAGATATATAGAGCATGTTTCCGTTATTCATTGTGTAATGCTGTAAGTAAAAACAAATCTTTCTAGGAAAACAATTGCTACCTCTATTATAGCTTATATTGATTAAATACATGATTTAGAAAATTAATGGGCAATGAAACAATAAATAGGTCTTTTATAGGATGACATATTTTCAATAGGCAAGGTTATTGTATCTTGATTTAACTTAGTTACAACTCCTTATAACAAAAATTTGCAATTTTACTGGATTAGTATGCCCTTTAGTGAAGACATTTTCTCTTTATTAGCTATGAGATGTGACTATGGACATGAGGTATAATGAACAGTATTGATGGCATTGTAACGCCCTCTGCGACATGATATGCTCCTAACTGAGAGAAGTTGGATTAATATTAAAAACTATTGCTTTCTTTCAGAATACAGAAGCCAGACTGAACTGATCTTCCCAAGTATGGGGAAGTTGTATACTCTAGACCCACCTCCCTGCCCTTCTGTGGTTGCACTGGCATACCAGGTGTATGATTCTCTCCTATGCTGCACGTTTTATAAAGTAAATATAAGATGCCAGTATGTAGCATACAGATGCAGTATGGAGAGGACAGATCCAGTTGTGACAGTGCTCAGCTAGCACAGGTGTTTGTTATGACAGCATTTGGTCTTTTTTACACTTCATAAAGCTTACTCTGCAGCCACCATATGTAGTTCCAGATTCCCCGCTCCATTTCAGGTGTCGTGATTGCACAGTGGAAATCAATGAAGTTACACAGCCAGAAAATTAGTGAAACACAGATTTACCCCCACGCCCTGAAGGGACTTTAGTTCACTGGTGGGAAAAGCAATCCTTCTAACACACATTAGTCAGACTCCATTTATGTCAATTATAAGTATTGCTTTTGACTCGAAGGGCATAGCCACACTTATGTCCTGTTTGGAAAGTGCTTTGGAAACTCTTTCAGAAATCTGTTTTAATCAGATAGAGGTTAAAAACCTGTACACACAATGAATGGTATTTAAATGAAGTTGGTGGTACTTTTTAAACATGAAGACAACAGGTATTCAAATGAAAAGCAGCAATTTTCTGAGCAACACAAATTAAGCGACTACTGTTAATGCTCTACATCTGAGAAATAAGATCCTTAACTGAGGCAAATTCAATTTAAGGTTGACAATTTATAGAAAGTAAGTTTTAAGTTGTATGCAAATTTACACAGTCCCTTGTAGAAAAATTCATTAATTCACATGAAGGAGAAGATACCATGCAGTGAACTACAATTTACCAGCAGAGAGTGTGGGACACATAACTAAATAATGGCTAGTGAATCACATTGTGAACTTTATTTATATTCTCACCAAACAATCAGAATGGATGTCCACTAAATAAAGCACAGGTTGATAACATGATGCACTCTAGGCAAGATAATAACCTGTCCCTTCATCCAGTTAATGTTCTTTTCAAGTCTTTGAGACTGATCCAGCCAAAACGTTGAATAAACAGTAGACAGTTTTTACCATACTAAATAGGAAAGATCATATAACATGAATAAAGAAATGGATTCTAGATCCATTGTTTCTTGCCATCTTGCTTGAAAAGAGAGATCAAGAGATATTACCAGACATAGTTCAACCTACTTGGTCAGATAACTGAGGAACACAGCACAGAAGTAACGCTAAAAATACATAGTGCATTTCACACACACGCACAGAAATATTTTTAAGTAAAAATAAAAGCTAAAAAAGAGAGGTGGGCATACAATGAGATTAAGCTTTATATTTTGAAAGAGTACAAGAAATTACACAATAGTTAGAGCACACACTGCTTCTATATAATGAAAATAAAATAGAACTAAGAACCTGCGTTTTTCACGATGTCATTATTTCAGATTCTTCCTAAAGAAGACTCAGTCCTGCCAAAAGAAATGCTTTTTTCCTCTGCTAAATCTGTTACAATAGTACTGTAACTCTTGTAAGTATATAAACATGCTAATTAGGATGTGTGCTAACTATGCAAAAAAGCTTTCTGTAAATTCCAGGAATAATTATTTCACTAGCACAGAGAGTTTTTAAATAAATCTAGGTACTGGAGAATTTGTGTTCTGAAGTAATAGAAAACCTTCTCCATCAAAATGACAGACCTTTGATAGGCACCATTTTAACTTTACAAAGCATTAGTGGTATGAGCGTGTAGTTCTTCAGTGTATTAAACAACACTTTAAATTTATACGTGTATAGAAAACACAAGGTGGGTTTATGTGTTTGGTTTTTTTTTAGCCACCTCATTCAATGATGTGATCTAAAAAGATCTCTTCTCTCTGAAACCCTCAGAATATCATTTTTCAAAGGTGCCTAAGGTTGAAAAGATTACTTCAATAGAAACTCACTGTTCAGACACCTGCCTGATGAAATTCTATCCCATTAGCCATATCCAGCCTGAAGCAACATTACACCTATGATGATATCTTGAAAAATTAAAATGGCTTTTGAATAGGAAATGAATCTTTTATATAAATATATATACATATTTGGTAAGAGCCTGAAGATAATTGCAGAAGTTACTAAAAACAAATACTTAACAACTATAATCATTAACCACAACAATTTGTTTACACTTTTCAGGAGGACAGAGCAACTGCTGTGCAGTACAAGTAGTTTCCAGCAAGCATGCTGAAAATGCACCAGAGAGCAACACACACAGAGGGAAGCCACGTCCACTTATGCAAATTATCATGTATTACTGCTAGATTTTTTTTCTGTAGGACTCCAGTCAGCATAGCAGCATACATTCACTGGGGTGCCAAGCCCCCTGTTTCCCCCAGCTTGAACAGTGGTGACACACACTCCACATCCTGAAGGAGAGTTCAGTACAGATCCGAGTGCTTAGTGAATTACTGGCTTCATCTAACAAAGCACAGCCGTTTCACATTCTGTTTATAGATGCATCATGGTGACGCATAGACCTTGCCAAAGGGAGAATTATGCAGCAATACTCTTTACAGCTAGGGAATCTTAGCCAAAAATATAGGCTTATAGCAATTTGGTCTCCTGTTTCCTTGTGATTCTTCCACTAACTGATTCCACTACCTCCCTAAAATATATTTACTAAAAATAATGCATTATTAAATGAGATATAGGGTGGCTCTTTAAATATCCATTTATACACCTCTTGTCTATTCAGCTTCAGTAATGAAAGAATAGATTTTGTTTGATTTTTATATGGTTAGATGACATACCTTCTCACCTGCATCACATGGAAAGGATTACAAACAGGTTGTGGCTGAGCTTGCACTGTAACCTCCAACCCTCGTGCACCCACCCCAGGGAATTGTTCATCATTACAACCTCTGCCTTCCTTTGAGTATGAAGGGAGATCAGAGCTAACACGCCACAGGGAGCCTTCTCTGATGATCGACAAACTCAAAATGGTTCGAGTCAGACACATGAGAGAAGGGAAATGGATGAAAAACAGCTCGATCTCCTCAGTATCCAGAGGGAGACCAAGAAGCTTCATGCCTCAGTGCACAGGCAGTACTACAGTATGGATGCTGCCATGAATCTGCACAGTTGCTGGCACAGACTCAAGCTGAATTCTGATGCAGTCTTTCAATATATCTACAGAAGAAAAAGCAGATATGAGCTAGATAATATTTTCCTTCATATTTTGACAGAGCAAAGAGTATAGACCACTTTTACTCTTGATACTATCCTATTAACTGAAAGGATAAATGTTGTGTAGGATTCAGTGCCAGTTTTTATGAAGTGAAGGCATTCAAATTTCTCTTCACTGTAATTGAGCAGTTGTTTTGTTAGGAAAGTTTAAAATGTACTAATGATCTGATTAAATTCTTCGTTTCTGCTAGAATATGAACCCTTGTCAAAGCTGGAACTTTCACACCAACACATTGATTCCACTCAAGTTTTGAGCAAGATAAGCTCTGTGCACTGGGGTCTGCTTCACACGACAGAAAACTAAATTAAAAATGTAGCATTCTGATACAATTCACAGAGCATTTGAAAGCTCTTTGAAAGTTAAGACTCCAGTGTAAAAAAAAAAAAAATAAATAAAAAAAAATCTAAAACCCATGAAAGTGATCAGAACATGGAGTATTGCCAATCTGCCCACCACTAAATTTCATGATGTGGTTCAAAGTTTTGGAAACACATATGCACCCCAGCTTCTTTTCTCTACAAGTTTGCAATTGTTGTTTCAAAGATTGTCACAGAACGATCCCTCTCTTTCCTTCTAAATAGAGCATTTCTATTCAAAACACTGATTAACAACTCTTCTTTTAAACAATAAAATACCACTCGACCATGAAGTGATGCCATGTTTTATATTGTAGGCCTATCAGCCACCTCATTCTTTGAGCTTCATTGCTTTGAGGCAGTTTCAGGCTAAAGTACTTATATAAAAGACTGCACGAGAACAATGATGGGAACGCAATAAACGGCAGGCAGGCAATAGCATCACCTGAGCACCAAGTACCAGTACGGTTGCAAGCACCATGCTACACTGTAATGAGGATACTTATGTCACAGAAGATGCTTTCATGAACTGAAGTTTCTGAACATTTACAGGATTGCAAATCCTATGACAACATTTCCAAGAGTAGATGCGCTTCATTAATATGCTATTACAACCATCTTTGAATTCTCTTTCTTCCCATGCATCCTCACAATCTGTTCTCTCACACCATCCATGGGGTAGGGCCTGGTGCTGAGTCAGTGGGAATTACTGTCCTGACTGTCCCACTGTACATCAGCTATGCTAACTTTTCCTTAGAAGGCTCCCAATGAGGTCCTGCTGCTTTTATAGTTCAACTTAGATCATGCTGTTTTAGAATTCAGATAGTAAAACCAAACCCTTTTGTTTGCTCTTTAGGATATGTTTTACAGAGCCATACTTAAAGGCAGCATTTACTTTTATTGAAATCATTCATGCTCTAAGTTTTACTTCACCTGAGTGTAAAGGAACATAGCATCTCTAGAGTGCCAAAATAATCTTTTTCTACACAGAAAAAAAAGTGCTATTCCACCATACAATAAGGGCACAGTATTTCAGAATTATAGTATTATATCGTTTTGTGGTTTTGTTGTTCTTGTTTTTTAATTTTCCCTCAATATTATATTACATCTCTTTCTTGAGGTTCAGTGTTTATCTGTTTTTTGTTGGTGGTATTTTTTATTTTTTTTTTTCCAGACCTCAAGCCTTATTCAAGCACACAGATGAATCTTACCCAAGAAATCTGTAAGAATCCTTCACTTAGAGTAGAAGATTGGACTTGCTCAGCTTCTTTTTACGGGTACTAGACACTGGTATCCAGTTTCAAGGACAGCCATCACTAAAAGGATGGAGGAGCTGAGAGGAAAAAAAAAAAAAAAAAAGGAAAAGAAAAAGAAAACTATTCTCACATATCTTCTGCTCTTCACAGCACTTTAGGCAATCCATTTTTGATCCTAAACATTTTGATCCACAGCCTAAGGTCAGCTCGACATTTACCAAGGTCTGCAAGTGAACTGTCCTGGCTCTGCCTCTGCTGGTTCATCCAGGCACAGCTGGGACCACAAAGCCCAGCTACAGCTGGCCCCAGGAATCCAGTGCTGCATCTCCCTGCACTTCTAGTGCCATTCAATCCTCTGCCAACAAAAAGCCAGTTAAGGAAATGCCTTCTGCTATTTCTGGCACAGGGAAGGACTGCAAGGCATTGCTGCATCCATCTGCATTTTCAGCACTGAACAGCCTGTTATTTATTTTGTGTCAAGCGTCAGATTTCATATGAAAAGCAAAAATACATGTATAGCCACAGAGAGCCTTTTAGATTACAAAAAGTAAAACAAAGAATGTGACAATAAGAACACCAAGAGAAGTCATACTAGAACATATTTCTTACAGATGTCTACAGCGAGCTAATCATAGAGTGGCTGCATGTCTGCTGACAGCAGGATAGTTACCATGGAAAACTTTTTATAAAAACAGAGATACTAAATAACAATTACAGTAACTGATAAATGCATTACCCCGTACCTATGCATTATACCCGAGGAGCACTGAGGTACTTGATGAAGACACTCCTATGGCCAGAAAGATCTTCTAACCTGAAACAAAGTATGAATTAATAGAACTCAAGTGATGTGACACAAATACCAAAGTTTGTCTAGCACTAGCATTGCTTTGTCTAATTCATATAACTTCTTTGAATTTACTACCGTATTTCAGCTCCCAGATCTCATTCCCAGTAATTTCTGAGTTACTGAGCAAGCATCTGCTTCTCACTTTTATAATATTAACATATTTTGAAAAACATGATTTTCCAAACCCCAAGATTCTACTCAAAAATTGATTTAGGGGCACTTACATTAAATTGGTCTTCCTAGTCTGTAGCTAGTAGATCTTACCCTACAGGTTCAAAATGAAACATGCAATGTCTATTCTAGTCTCCTGTATATAATACCAGAAAGAGATCCTTGTGGATTCTGAGTACCCAATGCTCCACTTGGAATATGAAGGAGCTGATGTTTAGCACCTCTACATATCATACATATGCAATGCATGTTTAGCACTTGTGTGTGTGCATATACAGAGCATACCATTGCAGGAAAAAAAAAAAAAGCTCAAAGCACAAACTGCTCATATACAGAAGTATGTTTTATTGTCTCTTTCCATGTATTAAACCATTAAACCATCTTCATGAAACTCCAGAGCCTAAAAAGAGCTTGGCTGGCCCTCATGCAGAGATAGCAGAGCCAAAATCTATTCAACCACTTCACCCCTGTCACTTCTCCCTTCATTGGCATTCACTGACACATAAGCAGAGAGGATGTATCCAAGCAAAGTGGCTTATTACTAATTGCATCAGCTTCATTAATACTGCATTGTGCATCTCTTGGCTATAGAGGGCTGGTAAAGCAAAAGATATCAAAAGCTTATCAAAATGTACATATAAATATTTGGTCCAATATTCTACATGAATATATTAGCAGTTTCTCCTTCAACAGCCCAGACAGGATAAAGGGTAGTTTATCAGCTGTTCACCAGAAACAAAAGGGGAAATAGCTTTAATTTCCCAAACACTCAGAGCTATTTACATCATTCCTATGCCCTTTATGTAATTAGGCATCACTTCAGAATGAAAAATTCTCAATGTGGTGCAAAGTTATCTGGCTGTAAACAGGGCTATCTATGGCACTTTCATTTGTAGAAAAATCCTAAAAACAGAAATGTAGATACAGAAAGGTCTTTATCAGAAGCATCCAGAACTTACAGGAAATCACTCCATAACGACCATAGCTACTTCAAACTCAAGAGAAAGAATTCTAGACAAGAAATATCAAAACAAAGGCATAAGCATCTTTTTGCTCAAGTGCAAGACAAGGACTGCTTCTTGCAACTGTTTACAAGCGTCTAACCAAAAATCTCCATGCTGGTTTGCTAACCAAACGACTATCACTCTGAGCAAAGCCTTATGTTTCAGGCAATTGGTATCTTACGGACAGCAGTTTAGTAATTAAATTGAGCATGGAATTTGGAGATGAACAAGTAGATTTATTTTTTTCTTTTTCACTTAATATCTGATGGGCATCTTTTATACTGTTGCAATGCAATCATACAGACACATGAAATTCAAAAAAAAATGTTTCCTGAAATTACTTTGTTTTCAGTGGATCTGCCAGGGATGGAGTTAATTTTCTTCACGGCAGCTGATATAACACTGAGCTCTGCATTTCTGTCTAAAGCAGTGATGGTTTCAGCAGTCACTGAGCAGCACTGGCACAGCCTTGAGACCTTCCCTCCAGCCACCTCCCACCCCACATGCACACGCTAAGGCCAGCAGGCTGGAAGAGGACACTGGCAGGGCAGCTGACCCAGATTGACCAAAGGGATACACCATGCATATACAGCATCATGCTCAGCAGTACAAGCCCAGGGTGCAGGACATTCATAGCTATGGTATTTATCCTCCCAAGCATTTGTTACAGGAGCTGAGGCCCTGCTTCCCTGGAAGCAGCTAGACACTCACCTGCCAATGGGATGCAGTAAATGCATTCCTATCCATTCACTTGTGTATGCCGCTTTCTCTTTCCTCATTAACTTTTCTTTATGTTGATCCATGAGCCTTTTTGCATTTCTTCTGTTTTCTCCCCAGCCCACAGCAGAGAGGAGTGAGTGAAAGGTAAGGTGGGTATTAGGCTGCTGGCTGGGGTCAACCCACCACACCGAGTTTTGTGAATATTTTCTGTAGCTGACCATCCACCTTGCCTTCTGTGGATTTCATTCAGAGTATCCAAATCATCTCTTAAGTGACCCAACAAACGTAATTTCCTGTATAGTTTCTCCAGTTGAAACTAGGCTACGTCTATTTTCAAGATGATTTAGGTAACAAAGCAGTCACCAAAACCTCAGAATAAAAACTAAGCAAATAATTTAAGCAAAGAGTTAATTTGATATACACATATAGATGTTTTTAAAATATTGGGTTTTGAAGGTTGCTTAAAAAAATAAAAGAGAGAAATCAGTTATGTCTGTTGTGGGGATCAATATCGCCCTCCAGGTTTGGTCCAAATTGATGAACTACTGAACAGTTTCAAGAAACTGTTCTTTCATATAGACAAGGCTTTTGCAGTACAACTGTTTAATGTTCCAAAACTAAATATGAAGTGTTAACTCTGTTTAAACATTTACATAAGAGAGGCCCCAGCTCCATCAGAGCCCCCTGTGCTGGGGAACACTCAAAGCTTCAGGAATGATAATGGTCTGCTGCTGCCCCACACCAACCAGCAGTGGCAGAGTGACACCTCCTTCCTTTATGGACAAGACACCAACATAGCTTGGCAAGAACTCGAATCCCAATGCCCAGTTTACTCTTCTGACCTTGCAAATTCAATAGGCAGACTGTAAAGTGAGAGCAGCCAATTTCCATGGGTACACAAGCAAACACGGGGGAAGAGAACAGCCTGCCCATATCTAAGCACCGTACCAAATACTGAGATAACACTAACTGAAGGCAACGCTTAAAATGCTTTGAAATTCAGGTGCTTCACACCTGAAAATAACCTGTTATCTCCAAGACACACAGTGAACCACAAAATACTGAGGTCAATAACTGCATGCATAGTAGCTACAAACATGTATGCATTTGAAACACACCATTCCTATGTTTCTGTAAGGATTTGTAACTTTGGCTATTGAAAGACAAGGGCATTATTACCAAGTTTTCAAGGATTGGAAATATTTAGCTTTAAAACTATTTAAGAACCAAGCATGCAATGTTTTTAAAGGAAAACTGAAAACATGAGAAACATCCCTTTGAAAGTAAACAGAGGTATTGGAAAGGGAGCTGTGCAAAACAAATGAAGTCAAGATCATTCTGATTTGTTCAATCTTTGCCATGGTGTTGCAGTTTTGATGCTTTATATTTCAAGTCTCAAGGCCTATAAAAAAGATTAAGGAAATCCATCTAATTTGTGCCCACCAGAGAAATGGCTAGAGCAGCTACAGAAATACTGTGAATTGCATTGCCCTTTATCATTGCCTAACTGTCTGTACGTAGAATGCCCCACTAAATCCAATATACAAAGAAGAATAAGGGAAATTTGTTTTACATGTAAAAGAAAACAATTGATTATGCTGACTATAAACTGTATGGGGTAGGGAAGGAAAGCAATGGACAAGCATAGTAATTTGGTTATATGCACAGGTTTAACTGCTGAAAAAAACAGGCATACTCTTCAAAGTCAGGAGTAGGAAAGGCTTCTGAGAAGCTATTAATGCTTTGTTTTAGTGGCTAATAACAATTAAACCAATGAAGACTGTCTGGCTACATATGCAATATAAAGTAGCAACTTGCAAACGTTAACCATTTCAAGAACAACAAAAATGTTTTCAGCATCTCAACTAGCAAAGTGCACAGAAAATTAAAATGACAAAGATCTTCACATAACTGGATTATACTACATTTGATGACAACAGCTTTCACCTTGACCGTATTTTCAACATTTCTCTGAAGCAGAAAAGCTTCCGCTAAGAGGCAGTGGTGGCATAACTCACTGTACAGAGGACAAACAACACATGCTTGTCTTTGACAACCATTTATTGCTGCAGTAATGTAAGAGAGAATACAACAACAATAACATTGCAAGCTCTTTTCCCAGGAAAAATAAATAAATAATGCCCCAGAGAAGCTCATTCACAACATATAATTCACAGCATAGTTGCTCTTAAAGGCTCCAACCACTACCTGCTAAGGCACTGAAGAAGTACACAGCTGGACTCTGATTCAGCTGGCGAATGGAGTGAAGGGAATATTAACAAGTATATGGCTTTTTTTTCCAGCGAAAAAGTTTCTTCATCCTAAAAATAATAATAATAATCCATTCCCTTCCAGCATATCCACTCCCACTTAGATAGAGAAAGAATTTTCAAACTGAAATATCTGCAGTCTAAATAGCATCTCACCTTCTGCCTTAGTCTTAAAAGGACAGCTACAACAGAGATGAAGACACCAGACTGGGAGAATGTAGGAAGAAAAGGAGGGAAGGAAAAATACTTGAAAGCTCACTCTACAAAAGAGTAACCATTTTCTTGAAAGTATGGCTTAGCTTCCTCCCTGAGGTCTGCCTGCAGGACACTAATAGGGCCTCCTTACTAAGGAACAGTCAGAATTTTGCAAACAAATACAACAAAAAGGTTACTTTTGAGGCTGGTCACTTTTGGAAAAACTAATCTACTTTCTGACAAGAAAATTGAACATCTTATTCACATTTGTTTTGTGTTTAATACTGACATAGCTTCACTCCCATTAAAATCTGAATAAAATTGTATTAAACAAACAAGCGGAGCAGGCTTTCAGTTCAACACCTAGAAAGTGACAGAGTCATGTAGAACAGCTGTAGATAGAAAAATTTCCAGTAATAAGTAATGTCACAATGCTTTCAGTTTGGGGGGTTGTGGGTGTTCCCACACAATTGGCTAAGAACGTGTGAGTGCCTTGGTCATACCAATGGGACTTTAAGCTAAATTGGTTTAGGTATAAACCCTGACTTTGCTCTTCCTTCTTAGAGTCCTTGCATTTAATCCTTTGCACGCTGTGTCTTTACTGACTCAGATTTGCTGACAGTTTTCTGCTGTTCTGGTTTTAAAGGACTCTGAACTAGGAACAAGAACTAATTAGAACATTTCCAGTGAAATGGGTCAAAAGTTTTCACGTGGAAGATATCCAAGAAGTGTCAGGATCAGACTGAAGAGAACAAAATTAAACTCTTGAGCTATTAAAATGGAAAATGGTCAACTTCAGTGCATTTCTGTTGTGCAGCATCATCAAAACATTCCAGTTTTGTTCTTATGTGGGTAAAACACCAAAGCCCAAAGCTTCAGAACACCGATGAGAAACAGAACTGTTCTTGCTGGTCATTTGTAGCAAATATTTCAATTCACAGAATTAGGGACATTAATAACAAATCTGATTCTCAAAAATACTCAAGATGCTCAATATTGTGAAATGCACATGGACATTTGAACTACTTTTTCATAATCATAATTTTGGGAAAAAATAAGGAACCTACTAAATTGCTACTTTGCCACTTATTTTTTTACTACAGGTATAGTATAGTAATTTAAAAGTATTTTAAATAGTTCTTAACTTTCCAGAGCTTAGATCACATTTTGAAGTAGAACCTACAAGTCTGCGTTACATGATCTCATTTGAAAGTGTCACTGGTATGTTCTGAGGATATAGAAGTAGAGATGAGCTCATACTAGCACACATGCTCTTATGTAAGAGACATCACTGGGCTCCTATGCTGTAACAAAGGAAGTATTAGTATGGATCTTCCTTTGTTTCCTCTTGCTTTACCAATTTACATTCCTTTAAAATTCATTATGGGCTTCTCAAAGTAAAAGGTTACGAACCAGATCTTATGGGTTTTGCCACATCTTGTTTTTTTCAGATTTCAAGACTAACTCCACATTAGTTCAGTCACCAGTTTAACATAATCACCTAATTATCTAAAATGGCATCAATCATATGCAATAAAATCACAAAAATAAGAAAACTACATCACTCTAAACAAAAATCAAGTGCTGAAATTGTTTGAGTAAGAGAAGAATGATAAATTCTTTAAGAAATGCTGTTGTAATTTGTTAAATCTTCTAGATGTATTTCACATACCTTGTCTGTCTCTAATCACTCTATTATATTCCTTTATGTAACATTGCCAGATACTGAAAGCTTTCTTCACAGCTTACAGTGCAGACACTGGTGTGGTTTTGTACCTTATGTACCAAACCACTTTCCCATAAGAGATCTGAAAATGTTATGGAAGGTTTCACATTTGAAAACTAAACTCTCAAAGTATGGAGAATAAAATAAGCAATGAGCACATATGACAGTCTCTTTGCAACATATAGTGATTTTTCATATTCTGTGAAGAAAAAAAGAATGGTGTAATCTGACACATAATGTGGGTATTTTACAGCACATCACACCCAGCAAATGGCTTACGGAGCTGCATTTAGAAAAAACACACTGTTTCTGCCAGCAAAACTGTAACTTTTCTGAGTTGGTCCTGCTTCTTGAATTTCTTTATAAACACGGTATATGTAGGTAGTACCATCTACATGGATGGAAATATAAATCACAACACCTAGCCCCTCTAGTCAGACAATAAAGCACAACATTCCAGATTGCCTACTCTACACGTGCTTGCACAGAACAACCACACAAAAAAACTTGTTCAAACCTTGCAACATACTTGAGGCTTTCAATAAAAACGTCCAAAACCACAGCTGTAACTCGACACAGGAAAAATGAAAAAATCATTAGTCTTGGTTTACTAGGAGTTCAAAGAACCTGTTACAGGAGATTCCCAAGTGATCCCAAGGAGCTAACATGCATTACTGCATGAGATAAAACTTCTCCATGGCCTCTTCCAGATTTGGCAAATAGAAGGAAAGCAAAAAAAAAAAAAAAGATTTTACCTCAAGAACCACAGACCTGGTACAACAGGTGAACACACCAGTGAGCACCAGCCAGCCACACAGGTGCACCAATGCACCAAGCAACTCACTGTCGTTATTAATAAACAAGTTTGAAGCTTCAGGAAAGCAAACAAACAAACCACAACAACTTTCTAAACTCCACCATCACTATGCCTGAAGCCAGGGGATATCTGCTCTGTCTGGATACGGGCTTTAGGATCCATGCTAAGACTCCCTTAATCCATTACTGACCTTACATATGACAAGCACACAGACAAAACAGAGTTGAGGTGAGGATTTCACTACTTTTCACCTCTAATTCCCCCTCAACCCCCAATCTTCTCAGAATATTCTCACTGCTGGCAACCCTCTTGTTTTGCAGTTTCTTCTAGAAATACATATTTCATTAGATGTTTTTATATTCTCAGACCTACATTCACCCATTTGCACTTACTGATTTCAATCCCTCTCCACTATTATTGTCTTCTCACAACTGTTATTTGTTGTGAAGTATTTTAAGCTCATCTGTATGAAAGAGCCATGAACAAAACAAACTACATTTCTTGAAATGTTTCCTTAAAAGTTCAATGCAGTCAGATTAATTTTCTGCAAAATAAAACATGAAAGGCCTCCACTATAAATATAACTCCTCTGAAAAGTCATCTTATTCCACTGAAAATACCATACTCAAAAATAGAGATTCTTTCAAGAAAAATAGTGGGGGTAAAATGTCCCCATCTCTTTTGTATTTGTGAAGTTTAAACTTTCTGTGTAGGTTTAAATCTCTTTCCACCTCCTCTCTTCTTTGTCAGCCAGAAGACTAACAGCACTGGGGTCCCAGTGATGAGGAATGACTCACCCACAAGTGCTGAGTCACAGTCACACCGAACACACTCTTACATCTTGATGGAGCATCGAATGCAATAGCTTCGCTTAGTCCTTTGAGTTTGCCGTAATTCCTATGATTCACTCAATTCCAAAACTTTGATTTCAAATGTCTTATTTTTACTCTCTCTATATATGCAGTTGTATAATGCTTATACAACTCTTCAGACCGATTTTTTGCAATTTTTTCCATTAATTTCAAGTTATATCTCAAGCTTCAGAGACAAGGCGCGTCATTTACCAGGCTTAATAGGCCTGTGCAGTGCATATTGGTTCTGTTTGGAAATGCTGATCTTCCACTCTTTTGACACCTAAAAAGATTTCCAGCTGACATTTGAGGACACGTGCATTAGGACTTCATCCAGCCCTGACTCACGTCAGCAACAACCTACCATTGGCTTAGAGGTGGTGCCTTTCTTTAGAAGGGGCCCTCAGTCTGACAAGGTCAGACACGCAGACACGAGTGCTCAGTTCTGGTCAAACACATTATCCCCTCCGTACAAAATGCTGAACAAGTCAATGCTGGAGTGACAGATTTCCAATTCTGTAGTCACTTCAGTTTGTTACCTTTTGTCCTATCTGAAAGTAGATAAAGCAAAATTACTTCACCCAACTGTTTATCGAATTCTTTATATATAGAAGAAGCTAAGTTTGGCCAGAGCTCAACTAAGGTAATTTACAGATGTATTTCCTTCCACAGGAATTTACAGCAACGCTTTATCTAATTACTCCTACCATTCCAGCCATAATCCTGAGAACTTTTCCAAAAGGTTGCAAGCAGGCCAGAACAGGGGGATGAAGGAGACTCATCACCGACAGAGGGAAGGCAGAGACAATAAATAAATTTCTGATGACTGCCACAATGCCATACTTACTGGAGGTAATTATCACCATACAGTTATTTATTTTTCTGCCTTCAAGCACAGTCTTTGTGTTTCCTCACTGTCCTTTTCTGTAGCAGCTACACTTACAAGTTTTATGCTAGCTTACTGGTTAATAACTGCTATGCTGAAGGCACCTGGTCAGTTAAGTACATCTGGAAGATTTTCCCCTATGAAAACATACTGTGAGGAAGGCTGGGGTCAAACCTGTGGATTTCTAGGCACAAAACAGAATGTATATGCTCAGATATAATCCACAGAAATTCTACAGTAACAGTGGGATATCTTCACCCTTGCTGGGGAATAACTGCAAATTTAAAGCTTCTTTGGCCAGCTATTCTGACCTTAGCAATATTCACTAACAGCATGAAATAAAATAAAAGCCAACTGAAAAAGTAAACATTGGCCTTTAGTCGTACAAAATTAAGTTGCAGGCCACACCTTCTCCATAGGGTACAGGTTCCCAAGCCCTCCTCCAGACAATTACACAATGATGTTACTTTTTTAAAAAAAATCCTATCCATCTTTAGCTACAAGCCTTAGCTATAAAATTTGCTGTTCTCCATTATGCATATGCAGTATCACTAAATGAGATGCATTCTGATCCCAGTGACCAGGCTAAAAAACCGTGCAGGAACTGCTTTTTCTGTAGGCACCTGAGATTCAGCAAGCTATCCTGACACTATTGCTCTAGACATCCAAGACCTACTCCTAATATATAAAGCACAGTCACAAGGCAATTAGTTGCAGATCTTCTTCCCTCCCCCCAGGCTTAATTACTGTATGTGTGCATCAGTGAGAAAATGAAGTAAATTCCTCAAGAGAAGAAATGAGACCCACCCCTGAACAATTCATATCTTGGTACTGAAATACTCATCTTGTTCTGGGGACTGGTCTGATTCAGGTAGAGGACAGACATGAATCCAGGCCTCAGACTACGGTGAAGAGTTTTGTGTTGTGCAGAGAAGAAGCCACTTTGGTACTTACACCTCTTTCTTAAAAGAAAAATTCCAGTTCATTCAAGAGCTGAAAAACTTCAGTACAATACAACTATCATGAAGCTGTAGACATACAGGTGTCAATTTTGGACATGCTGATTTTTCTTCCATTGAGCACAATATTTCACCAGGAAAACATCAACTACCTTTATCCAAAACTACCAGGTCCCTTGTTTATAAACACAAAACCTATCTCCATCCCAAAAAAGACACACTTATATTGTATATTCAGTGCCAGAAACTGTGGGACAACCAGTACCTTCCGTTTCTGAAGCTCTGGTAAGACAAATGTTTGAAGCTGCTACTGATTTAAAAAAACACTAACCAGCCAGATCTTGTCTGGAGAGAAAAAATGCATAGAATCAGGGCAAAAGTAGTAAACCCTTGTATGTATAACATACTTTTATAAGGGTCCTGTTTATTTTTTTCAAACTGTAAAAAGATATATTTTTAAACACTCAAATTCTATTTTTGTCAGGGCTATCGTGCTCGTGCAGCTCAGTGACCTTGATACACAGAGAAAGCAAATACAGTTGCTGAAGACTGATTTCAGTAACTTTCTGGAAAGAGTCCAGGGCAGACTTTCTCTTGGCAGTCTCTATATGAAAGGTAATATTCAAGCTCAGCAAAAGGAAGACAGACAGTAGCTGCTCTTACCTGGTGTAAGAGATCTGCAGTTTGCTGCTGACACCACAAACTTCCATTGCAACATCTTTTCTGTGGGGAGTGTCAGAAGATGACTACATCCTACCTGTCACTTACCATGCCTATATGCAGGATAGCAATGAAATACCACATTTCTATTCCTGCATCAAAATGTGCAAAATTTGCTTAAATTGATTTTTTTTTTAAAAAAAAAAAAAAAAAAAAAAAAGAATCTTACTTAAGAAGGGTTGAATGTTTTTCCATTATAAGCAGGGGAAAGTGCTGCAGTGCTGCTGTTTCATTGCTACCAGTTTCATAAGAGCAAACAGTAAACATCCCCTAATTTAAATATAGCCAACTACTAGAATATTATTATACTACCACTGGACTCGTCAAGATAAAACAAAGGAAAAAACCCACCGATAATCTCTACAAGTGTACTGTGATATTAGCCTGTATACACAAATAAGAGCCTTCTCAGTCAGCCTACAAATGTCTCCAGCCCTGACGTGCTCCACTAGGATCCTCGGACTGCATCTCTCTGCACACAATTCAAGCTGCTTTCTACAGGATGCCAAACAAATACATTCACAGGGACAGAGCATTACTAAAACAAATATCAAGACGTGAACAAAAGCAGACTTGAACCAGTAGCTGGACAGAGCCAGTCAACCCACTTTTGGGTTAGCCCTGTTTATGACTCCTTTTAACATCTCACGAGAAATTATTTAAAACATTAGTTTTACATGTTTGTTTTCAGATTTCTCTGTGAAATATTTACTCATGCCCAAGTGGACTATATTGTTTATTTGCCATTGGTCAAGCTGGGGCTGTTCAGCCTGGAGAAGAGAAGGCTCCGGGGAGACCTCATTGCAACCTTTCAATACTTAAAGGAGTTCTTATAAAAAGATGGAGAAGGTCTCTTTACTTGGGTGGATAATGATAGGACAAGGGGGAATGACCTAAAGCTAAAAGAGGAGAGATTTGGACTAGACATTAAGAGGAAATTCTTGACTCAGAGGGTGGTGAGGCACAGGAAATGTTGCCCAGAGAAGCTGTGGACAGTGGAGCCTGGAGGTGTTCAAGGCCAGGCTGGATGGAGGCTTGGCCAACCTGATCTAGTGGGTGGCATCCCTGCCTATGGCAGGGGGTTGGAGTTAAATGGTTTTTCAAGTCTCTTCCAATCCAAGCCATTCTATGATATAAGTAGTGCTTTTCTATTCACTAGATGATGCTTGCAATGAAGCTTCAAGTAGGGAATCTTGCTAAAAATCTAGAGAATAGATTAGAGAATAGAAGCCTGGAAAGATCAAGGTTCACCAGGCTGTTAGCACTTTTCAAGCCTGGCTTCAGAGCAGACTTCTTCAGGAAGAGGCTGAATGCACCCCTCAAGCCACCTACATGGTTACAGGTGATAATCATAATGAATACTAATTAATTATGAATTGTAACCAATTTTGCCCAATTACAGAAGCAGAAAATATCTAAAAGTTTTAATGATTTACTTAATGACATGCTGGTAGCATAAAGCAGCCAAAACTAGTACTTTCTTCATGAATCCATTTTGCAAGTATAATATCACACACATCCTTTATCATATTTACTCATGCACACTCATCTTTCCTAATATAAGTACCTGAGATCGGCACTGAGCTCCCCAAACATTACCACACATTCCATCAAGGACTGCATCGCTTCAGTTTTCAATAATATTAATACAGTATTCTCCCTTGCCCTCCCCCCACCCCACCATAACCCTACTATTCCAACTTTTCTTCTTCTCCTACTCAGCTCGATTCTTGAATACACTCGTGGCACCACCTAATACAACAATGCCAATGAATCCTCCAAGTGCATCCATACCACAAGTACAGAATCCCTCAAATCCAGCAAATAAAAGTGTGTTTTTCCTCAAACAATTCTAGACAGAAGGCAAAGGACCCCAAAATTTGCATCTTTATCAAGTAAAATAATTATTTTTCAGTACCAGATTTAAGATCCGAAAGCAGTATCTAGTAGTGCCTCCACGTTATAAACATAAAAATGGCTTGTAAATAACCCCAATAATCTACTGAGAGGGAAAGAAAGCAAATCAAGTTTATCAAGTTCTTGAGGACTTAAAAAACAGCAAAAGGGAACATTTTGTAATGTATCTTTCTAATGGAAAAAGGAAAACAAAACCCCACTATTTTACAGGCTTCTAAAATTTTGATGTTATAAAATGCAGAGGACTGTTTATACAATATTTCTGGCCAAACTGGAAGCAAAAGAAAAAACAAGAAGGAATTTAAGGTGTTTTGTTTGCATGAAATAACTACCTTAGTTTTCAATATCCAAAGGAATTATTTGTGTAAGTAACTAAAATAAATCTGATGAAAATGCTTATAGGCTAATTTCAGTTTGCCTAACATCCTAGAAGCTGTTGATGTTTATGCCACCTCAGAACACAAACAAGAAGGAGCTATTCTAGCCATCTCCAAAAGCTATAGTATATGCATTGTGTGAAAGACGGACAAAAGATGTTGTATAGTTTAAGTGTTAACATGTCACACAATGTATTTGTACAATCTTTTCAGAACTCTCACAATATACAGAATTTTTGCCATCAAAAAACTTCAGTAAAGCAGTACCATACTATCATGACAATAGGGCCAATCAGCTATTCTCACAACTACTTCACAACCTGGAAGATGTGGATTAATGATGACAATTCTGCTGACAATGAGATAGCGCTGGTGGGAAGAAATGTGCCGCAATGTTGCTCTCCAGCTGGGCTCCACAGACAGTGATGCTCCTGTGTTTTGTCGTACGTACAAGGTGCCATTGACTTCTCTGATCCAATTGCCTAACCAGAGTGAAAAAGCTGATGGAGGATTTCAGCTTTTCTGTTATCCACTTTGTTGCTATTACTGTCGTTTGTCTTCCATCTAGACATACTTGTTAGTCTGATAATACAGTGCTGTAATTACTAAAAATGGCCCAGCTCTGAAAGTTCCTACCTTACTGTAGTCAGATGGAGACAAAATATAACATCTTTATAGAGCAACTGCTATAAACACACCAGAACTGCATGTAAGAAATTCCCAAATATTTGGGGTCTTTTTACATAAAGATATTTAAAGCCCTGCACATCACTTTTACTTCCTTCTTTACTGCCGGCTTTTTACTTTTTTTTTTCCTGCACATCATCCCTCAGTAGGTTATAGCAGGGAGTAAAAAATCTTTCATCTTTTATGGACATGGTAAGGTAGAAAGAGAAAGGAAGTTTGGGGTAGAAGTAACAGCTGTCAAAAAGAAGCTTTCATTTTTTTTTCAAAGTGAAAACCCATCAACCATATTGGGTAAACAAAAAAAAAAAAATGTCATTGTCTCATCTCTCTCATAATAAAATCAAAGTGCTGGAAAAGTTTCTGAAGATGGAGTGTGTCCTCAGGCTGGATTATTCACATTTAAAGTGGAATGTACTGTACGCCTAGTTCAATCCACTTACAATATGTAATCATTTCACACAAGTCAGGATTCAGTTATGTAAAATTAGTGATGTAGAATGGATAGCCCCAACAGACATAGGAGATAGATAATAAACTCTGGAACAGGACTAACTCTCGCATTTCTGAAGGCTAAACAAAATATTTGATAGAGATGAGAGGTATTTTTCATTCCAAAGTAGCTTCTAAGTTTTTCTTCCTCCAGCATTACTCCTTTTTTCTCTAACCTACTCCATGAAAAACAGAACTTGCCTTTCTGAGGCGATTGAGAAATGCATTCTGTCCACTAAAGAGACCTGGGACATTCCAACCCCCTCTTCATCTTTGTCTGGAGCAGGAGAAACAGTTTGGCAGGGTGGAGAAAAAAAAAAAAAAAAAAGTCATGGGAAGCAGTTTTGTTAAAGAAAAAAAAATAAAAAATACAATCTATGCACAAAGCTTGCTTTATTTTTGTAGCAATAAAAATCATCAAGAAAAGAGAGATTTATTTCTATTTAGCCCAGACTGACCCCAAATTCCTTCTCGTTTTTCATTTACGAGAAACAACAGAAAGCAGTAATTTTGCAGAAATGTACAGACCCAAAAGCTGTATGTTTTGTCTCATAAATCTTCCAGAGAAAGAGACAGAAAGACAGAAGGAAAAGGATTTTCCCTCCTCACAAGATTTCCCCTCAAATTTCCTCATCCCAGCCAGTGAAATCAACTGGATTTAGATCAGCTCTAACACTGCCACATGCAACCACACAAGAGGCTCAGTTCACCCTAGCTTAGAGATAATCATTAAGCTACTGCAGCTTTCGACACAAACAGAAAGTAGGACTGGCTCTGGAGAAGAATCAAATCAGAGAAAACCCCCTTGTTTAGATGAGAGCCTTCAGATGAACTCAATTTTGTCAGCACCACGAAAGAGGCATTCTCACAGTTGATAAAGAAGATGGATCTATTCCCATTCTGTGTTACAGAAGAATTAACTGTTGAAATCTCAGCCTATGCCAGCCCACCCCATCTGTTCATACTCACTACAGAAGGATGTATACAGTGAAATACAGGGAGGGGAAAAAGGGTATTCACACAGGCCATCCTTTGGAGAAGAGAGGATAAGATAAAGATTTTTTTTTATGCCTCTAGGCTACAACACAAGTTAGGATTGGCCTCTAATGCTTTATTTTATCATATAGGTCATTAAGATCTTTAAGAGATTTTGCTGTCCATGCAACCCCTAGACTAAAGCAAATCCTCAAAAAATGGCACTCGTTATCCGAGGTCCAGACAGCATCTAAGCTCAGAAGAGAGTAGAGCAAATGCAAACAGTCTTGTCTGCTTAGGCTTTCTGAAGATTATCTGTACTTCTTAGCAGGCGCACCTGGGCCCTCCATTCACAGTTAAGTACTATCTTTTGTGGAAATCCATAGAAAGGATCACAAGCAGCTTCTCTCCATGGGGGCTTCTCCTTCTGGCTCTGGCCAACATCCAGCAGCTCTCCTGACCTGTGAAGGGAACTTACCTGCAGAAGTGACCCTCTCCTCATGAGACCTGGAGAAGCCAGCTTGATCCACAGGATGACCATGCAACCTACCTCTAGAAGCCTAACATAAGCATGCTTCCTCAGTAAGACAAATCAAGACTGCTTCCCCTGGAGATAATCTTCCTGAAGACATCTTCTCATGCAGCAGTGAATGACTTTGCACAAGCTGTCATACGGGGGGGGGGGGGGGAAGAGGATTAATATGCAGACAAATGCACTACTATAAAAGCATAATTATGTCTACTGTACATATACATCGAATTAAGTCTGCCCATTGCCAGGCAGCTCAGTCTAATAGCTCATAAACAACAAAAAGGATTTACCTCATCATTTTGTTTATTTGTTCAGCTTGTCTTTCAAACCACAAAATACTTGAGCTACCTGAAAAATATTTGAAGAAACAGCACATTGCTCACTATAACTGAGTAGTCTTAAGTTCATATAAAATTAGTCCTGTCCTGGTATTATCCATACCAGAGCTTCCTTTTTTTTTTCCTTAATGTTTAACTCTAAAATACACAAACCATTTTGCCATTTTGTAAGCCAGTACCAATGTATTTTTCTCTCCTTCAATGAACTTAGCCTCCATCAGATAAAGAAGGCTCTCCTAAAAGAGTTCTATCTTGTAGACTGAGCAATTAATCATCTTTGTAACACAGCAGACTGCAGAAAAGAATGTCCTTCATAAAAGCAAACCATATGTTTTACTGTTTCTCTCTTTATAAAATAAAGAAAAAAAGCTAAAAATAACACTGATGAACTCTGAAACAGTCCATCTTCAAGGCTTTTCCCAACTGGAAAGATATACTGCATGGTTAACAAATATGTTCAATAAATAGAAAGATGAACTGCTTAAAAGTCACAGCTTGCACACCAATTTCTTAAAAAGATATACTGAGCAAGGGCATATGACCTAATATATACTTCCATAAAAATATCACCATTGCTTGCATTGGTACCAAATATTGAAAAGCAGTTTTCAAAAATAAAAATAACCAGGAGATCCAACCAGTAACCCAAACCAAGCAAACAAACCACAATATTACAGTTGGACTATGCAAGCTAACTAACTTAAGCCTCTCACTAAGAGGCACAGAGAAGACCAGCATTGCTATTTAATAGCTGACATGGACCATTGAGTAGGCAAAGCATCTATGTTCCGCAGTGCGAAAACTGCTTGCCTGGGACAGATCTATTAGGCTGAACAGCTTCACTGATAGGAACAGAATTATAGACATGACAGTACCACCAAGGATATTAGATCATAGAGGAATGAAACTAAGAGATTACTGTAGTAACTGATGGACTGTTAAGGCCTGGAAAGTCTATTATTTTTTCCACTCCTGATTTCCTCACATTGTCATTCTACTGCTAATTGCCTAATTAAAAGAACTGTGTGAGCTTAACAGCACATCTACTTCTCACGGAGAGCTGAAAAGATTCAAGATTAAGAACGCATTGCCTCTTGCCACTTTTGGAACAATGACAGAAGCAACTTTAACAAAAGAAATAACATGTTGGGTTGTTGTTGTTGTTAAAAACTCACTAAGTTCTCTGAGAACATCAGGTTCACAACCTGTTAATATACAGAGCACTTGCAAGTTACCCCCAGACATCAAGCAAACACAACACACAATGAAAGGTAGGTTTTACGATCCCAATATAAGATGGGAGGAGCTAAGACTTCAGGAAGTAGTAGTAGACAATTCATCTGTCATTTTAGGTATTACAAACTATGCTTCACAGTGTCAGCGTATAGGTGCAAGCTTTTACTAAGCAGCTTGCCAAACAACTGTCAAGGAAGTTCTGAAATGGCATGGTTTGCTGAGAGGCTTGGGGTGCATGCAGCAGTCTTAATGGGCAGCAGAGGCCAAGAATCCTGAAAGCAAGATTAGTTCACAAATTTAAAATGGGAGCACAACTTGATGCACTGCCTGGACTTTAAGCACTGCATTTGTTAACTGAAAAGCTGGGATAGACAATGCCTCACAGAGGAGGCATGAAAAGCTTTCTATTTTGAACCTCTTTCCTAGCAGGATGGCTCTTCTAAAGCAGACCAACTCTCTTAAAATAATAATAAGTATTTTATTCCTAGCTACTTTGTGCCAAAATGATATGAGTTTATTCATCAACAAGATTTAACTACTTTACCATATACTACTGATACAGAGTTGCTTAATTTTCAAATGTTCAATTAGCAGCACCTTAAGCTGGTGGTCTTTTCAAAAGCAAAGCAATAATTCAGCATTTCTAGAGAGGACAGATTGCAATATAGATTCTTTACCTGGTGCATAAAACTGACCCATGCAACTTCTAATTACTTTTTAAAATACTGACCTTTGTGCTGAGCAAAATAAGTAACCAATCAGGACAGTTAAAATTTTTCTTTTAGCCAAAATTACAGAAATGCACCCATTTACCTCCTGCTGTTCGCTTCTATTTCCAATTTCCTCCCTTGTTTGCCGTGCTTCCAAAACACATAGTCAGCACTACCCACAGAGTTATTCAAACAAACAAAACCACAGCAGTGGGACAGTTATTGATCCCATCTCTACAAGTTTTAGATTGTGCTCAAGAACCAAAAAACCCTGTTTTTACTTTGATTGCTCTACAGTCAATAGGATTATACCATACTTCACAGGCTGAAGGATTGATGCAGGTCATCATAAATATATTTTGTTGAATTTCTTAAATGGTGTGAGTTTTTTTCATAATGTTATCACAAAGTCATTAATTTGATTACATATCCATGTGAATAAATGGTTGATTAATATGTGGGATCTAGAGTTTCATCTTTATAGAGTCTCAGAGTTAGACATACTACCTTTACTTCTGTCAACTTAAGACTTTAAAGAAAATTTTTATAACAACTTCAGTTTAATGAGGTTCATCATTAAGGTATTTACAAGGTCAGATTCTGGAATACTGCAGAAGTTTCAGCACTTCATAGTACTGTCTAATATTTTTGAGTCATATTGCAGAAACTGATCCTTCCCACCAAATGTTTCTAGGCATAGCCTCTAGAATCCACATTAAAAAATCTGTTCTTTATTAATTTAATTATGCTGAAAAAAGTTTTTACATCCAATTTTTCCAGCTACTCCAAGGAACACAGAAGTTATCTGACAATACTCAAATTAACCACAGTGTGTTAGTCCTTAAGGTATGTGAATCTCCAATTTAAAAAACATCTAAGTTGCAGCACGCTTGTCTCAGAAAGGTCAACCTGAAGGTGCAGCTGGAAAGCTCCATAAAGTTTTCTCCAAGTATGAAAGACTATTTTCATCATATTTCCCATCTGTGCTATATAGGGTACAGAGGATTTAACCTAGAATAACTGCAAATTTACTTCCAAACTCAAAATTTGGAATATTACAAGTAATAGTTTCCACTATGTTCTACAGCTGAGATTATCAGGTGATTAAATTTAATGTACTTGAAGAAAATAATAAATAAAACCACTCAGCTCATTTGTCTCACAAGCCAAAAAGCTTGTCAGAAATCACAAAACTCAAAATTTGTTCAGTCTGAAGTCTCCACAGTATATTTTTACTAACTGCACCATCTACTGGCAGAATCTTGCAATTGTTTTTCAATCGATTCTTCCTCCACACAAGTTTTGATACTTCAGTGGTTCTCCATCATCTAACAACCTTTGAAAGATCACAGGCAATTTCTGTGAGGTTCATAAAAGGCAACAAGAAAATCAAATCAATTTTCAGACTTAAATTAGCTATTAGTGTGCCTTCACCTCAACTAGAAAAGAGTACCTAAATCAAAGAAAACTAAAAGCACTGTCCTAGTTCAATTATTAAAATAGTTTTAGAAGTGCCTTTCCCCCAGCAAGACCCCCCTCCTCCCCCCCAAACAAACAAACGAAATAATTTAAATGATCCAGAAGACACCTACATATTTCCACAGATTTGTTTAGTATAACATCCCTGGTGGACACACAACACAGGTCAAAGAAGTAGGACCACAATATTTAAACTTTGAAAAAGAACCGCATGAAAGAAATAATCTAGATGGTGAACACAGGAAGTGGAATACACAAGGAAGATATTATCATTCTTATTTCTGTTCTTTCATGCATTTTAAGTTTACAACTTGTACTCATGCCAAAGCAGGAAAGTGAAGCAAATAAGTCATTTGCGTACCATCTAGATTATAAACATCAACATGTACAATACGTTACACAGCAGCACCACAGCAGTAACATATCACTGACAGGCTTTCCCCAAATAAAACAGTATATATTTGCCAGCATTTTACAGTTTTTAAGGAAGTTTAATAATGCAGACTGGTTTTGTCTTAAATTGTATAGCAACAGGAACAGCAAGAAATATATACTTCCTCTTCAGAAACACTCACTGAATGCACTAAGCTTCTCCTTTCATTTTTAAAAGATCATTTACACCTACTTCTGTCCTTAACTATATTATGGTCTCAAAGTCTTCCCCTGCAATTCTTTGCTGAAAAAAACAACACTGGAACAGTGTTGACATACAAGAAATGCTTGCTTCTAATAGTTAGTGTGCTGCATTGCAGCTTGCTCTAGTTACTTGGCAAGGATATGTGAATACTTTCCCTACTCCCCACAAAGCTTCCACACCAGTTGTTGATCATAAAGACCGCACCTTTGCGCATATTAGAGGGCCAAAATGTAACCATCACATGCAAATGTAGGGAGCAGCTTGTCTGCATTGTGTATAAGGGATCAAATTCAGAAATTGCTGCATCTCCCTTTGAAGTTTTAGCCATCAATCTCAACAAAATACAAGGCTAGATAAATTACTGTCCCTATTCAGAACAGCAACATCTCTATTCTTCAAAAACTACATTACTAATGGACTGTTTTTACCTCAGAATAAGGGACTAAATATTCTTCACACACACCAATTTCTATGAAATTACTATAAGATCTGCTCCAACCCACACAAGAATCTATTTGTATCCTCACTGCAGCTTTGGCAGTACATCAATTACTTTGACAGTCCTCACAACTGTAAGAATATGCATAAACCTTGATCCAAAGATGAAATACTTTTCATTTTTCATTAGCTTTAAATAGCATTAGATAAGCAAACCTGCCAGCTATATTAGGACACTTCACTATTTTATTGTGTTCTACAGGAACCACCTCCTCCCCTTCACCTCTGTCTGTCTTGTAGCTTGCAGCAATACAGCAGGGATACAAAGAACTCAAAAGCTGCAGCAGACTGTGACAATACCATGTGTTAGCCACACTATTTACTCAGAAAGTCTTTTATTCAAATTTAACAGCTTGCAAACATTCACTGTCCATTTGTCAGATAAACTTAAAGTGCTGATATTTTGTTCTGCACAATTTTAAAAGTAGATAATTACAGACAGATAATCATAGGTATAGCCTATAGCCTACCATCACTCCACAAGAACACTCTTCAGACCTGTAATGAGACAGGAACCAGTGTCAGAAATTTACTGGCTTATGATTTAAAAAAGCCCCAGGGGAAAGGAGGCACCACATGCCTCTCAGTTTTCACTTCTTCTAACTAGAGATTATTTCTGATGCTTCCATGAGACACTGTTCTGAAATATTCAGTGACTAAATAAATCATTTGTGCCATTTGTCTTTGCCCCTTCTACTTGTTCAGCTAAGTAATTTGTCCCCCTGAAAAATGTAAAGCTGTCTTAAGGATTTCTCAAGATTATACGCAACCTACTACACATCCCCTGGATGGCACCAGATGCCCCAACAGTAGAGTTCAGAATATGGCTCCGCAGCTTCTGCCTGCTGCCACTTTTCCCAAACTTTCCAGTGTTATCCTTATTAGAGTCAAAGAGACTGCTTTGTCCTGGTCACAACCCTGCAACCCCTACTACCCTGAAAAGGTTTTCCTTATTGTAAAGTGTAGCAAACCTTTAGAGAAGAGTAACACCCAGCTCTCTACCAGTACCAATTTGGGAACCCTTAAAGGTTGAAGTATGAGTCTGCTTCTGTTGTCAGCTCTACATCTCCCCTGCCACCTCTGGAGAACCTTCATTGTTCTGTCTGGGGTCTTTGACTACTTCCCTGACTCTCCAGGCCTTTATATAACAATTCTCTCTTACAAAGCACATCTGCGTAGAGTATATCAAAGTTAACTGGAATGTAAAAAAAAATAAAAATTAAAAAAAAAAAAAAATAAAAAATTTAATCTTACCTTTCAAGAATTGCAGAGAATTTTGACAATACACAACTACAAATGAAAGGACTTTCTATTGTTATTACACCATGAATACTACAAAAAAAAAAGTCACTGATACTGCAGTAAGATCGTTAAAGATAATAAGACTATCTAATAAACACTGTCCAGCAAATACATATTCAAAGATTATCTAAGAATAAAAGATTGACAGAATGAGAGATAAAGGAAGGAAAGGAGGAAAAAACACAAAACAATATTTATGGCAATTCCTTTGATGCAGGAGTATATCATTATACTTTTATAATAAAATAGCATTTTCATAATTCATTTATGCCACAGAGTGGGAATGATTTCACTAGAAAATCACAGGCTTGCCTTGCTTGGGCTTGAGCAAGACAGAAAGAACTTTTATCTCAATACTTATTGGCATGATATTTCTACATTAAGATAACTCCTTCTAACTTCTTTAACTAGTTTTACATCAAAATCCATATACGTGTATAAATTAGGAACTGGATGAACATATCTTTTCCTACAGTCTTGAAAGAAGAAAACATCATTTGCGAAGTGCACCCTCCAAGTGCAAGTAGCATTAACATCTGCATGCTCTCACCTAACCTCCACTGGTCTCAGGGAAGTAGATGCTCCATCTTCCTCCACAGGAAAATCAAGTAGTACAGAAAACTGTAGAGAAGAAAAAAGTAATAAGCCTATATAGACTTAAGTTTCACTAAAACATTAGCAGACACTTGCTATAGATGTGTAAATTATTCCAGCTTAATAAGCCTTTTGCTAGTTCCTCTGCCATTATGGTTTCATTAATTTGCAACATTTATCCTAGATGTTTTACTATTCCCTCTGTGCCTAAAAGCACTTAGAAAGCTCTCATTAGCTCATTTCACCACTCAGCAGCACAGAGGAAGGACTGAAGACAGCTATCAGGGAGCAGGAAGCACAGGGCTGCTTCACAAGGGAAGCCAAGCTGTGGCCACAGGTCCTGTGCAGAGCCAGATTGGTGACAGTAGCAGGGGCTGGAGTTCATCACACAGGGTGAGGTAGGGTTGGGACAAGGGTCAATCCACAACATCCAGTCACCAGGTCAGGCCTGCTGCAGGCAGGGCTACTGGCCTGCACTGCGGGTCTAGGCCCAAGCTCTGACTGGAGCTCCTCACCATGGATGGAGACCCCAGGTGAGGCTAGTCAGGATGATCAGTGCTCTCACGTGCTCTCTAGGCCCTGATAGTAGGCACTCACTGCAAAGGGATGATGCCAGAACATCACAGAATCATCTAGGTTGGAAGAGACCTCCAAGATCACCGAGTCCAACCTCTGACCTAACACTCACAAGTCCTCCACTAAACCATATCACTAAACTCTAAATCTAAACATCTTTTGAAGACCTCCAGGGATGGTGACTCATCAACCAAACTTGGAAAGAAACATGACTTTATTTGCCTAGTTAAAAATACCTTTAGGTTGGTCATTTGTTTTTTAATCATTCAACTGATACTAGTTCCTGATGGCTACAAAATTTGAATGAAAGCTTAGGTGAACAAAATCCTAAAATTCACAAATACCAAATGCATGTTTGTATATACAACCTAAACTCTTCTTTGACTGCAAATGACTTATCAGTGCTTAGTTAGATCATTGCATCTTTTCTCTTCCTACAGGTTTCCCCACAACACCTACCCAACATGTCATCTCCTTGACCAAATGGGGGAGCAAGTGGTGTAACGATGCAAAAGCAAAACCTAGCTGCAAATTGAATGTATAAAGAGCAAATTGTTCACCTGCACATGATTTAGCCTACTGAATTCAATTCAAATCCACAGCCATAATTTAGACCAAGCACCTTCAAACAAATACATGGAAACAAGACTGCCCAGAACTGATATTTCACAATACTAAAAAGCATTTTAAGAATTCTTATTTCATAGTGTGGAAGAATTATCTGGTGCACGTCAAAATGAGTTGACGTTCAGGGAGATTATCCCAGCCCTACCTAGTGTATGAATCACACACTTCTTTGCCTTATCTGCAGATGCCAGCATCTGCACCTTATTTTCAACACAACTCTAACTGTAATTGCCTTGCGTATCTGGAATAAATCCAGTAAAGTTAATTAATGTGATTCAGATTTTTATCAGTTTGAGAGTAGTTTGGGCCTTTAGTAGACAAATGGACCACAGGCTGTGAAACCAGCATATTGAGAACGAGAAAGTCCATTTGTTTAAGGACAAGGATGAAAATAAACATGAACAGCTGTCTCTGTCACTAGGCAGTCCATCTAAATGAGGCAAGGTTCCAACTGGAAAGAGTTGCACAAACCTATTATAGTGCATATGAAAGCACTAAAAGTTTCAGAGGCAGCTTTACTTTTGATGTTTCCTGAACTGTAGGATCTACTTTGCAAAACTGGAGCCTGTTTGCAAAATAAAATCCAAAATTTTATATTTACTTGAGTGAGTGCTTAAATTTTAAGGACTTCTTTCCTCTCCCTACTTCAGTAAATCAAAAGATACAAACTTAAATTAGACATACCAGAAGAAGGCTACTTTAATATGAAGGAAAGCTGGGGACACAAGGCATAGAGCAGATATGTCTAGGGGTGAGCATGAAAGGGGAGATTCTCACACTTCTCCTATAGAAACAGCGTGGCTTGCAGAAGTCAGTGCACAGCTGCAGCCTTACTGGGATTAACTGAGAAATTGTGAGTTAGCTCCCACAGAGGTGCAGAAGACAGTCCCTAGGAAAGATGGGGTAGGCAGGCATGGAGGAGTCACACTGCAAAAGCGTGTCTTGAGTGGATTCGGCATTATCTTGGGGCATGAAAGGAAGTACTTCAGAGCTTGTGGGTAAGAACCAAAGATCACACCAGCACAAGTGATGTTGCAGTAGGTGTCTGCTACAGATCTGATCTACAAAAGCAAGCAGATGAAGCCTTCTTTAGGCAGCAGGAGAAAGCCTCAGTCACAGGCACTCTCAGGTACTTTAACCACTTCAACATCTGCTGGAAAGCCAATGCAGCTGGACACAATCCAGGAAACTTCTGGATTTCCTGATGCAGGTGATCAGCAAACCAACCAGAGGAGGTACTCTGTTGGATCTGCTATCCGCAAACAAGGAAGAGCTTCTAGATGATATAAAGGGCAAGGGCAGCGTTGGAAGCACTGACCACAAGACTGCAGAGTTTAAGACCCCGAGATGAGTGAGCAAGACAAAAAGCAGAATTAAAAACCCCGTCTTCAGAAAAACTGTGTTTGTCTTGTAAAGGTAGCTGTTTGACAGGATCCTGTAAAGAACTGCCCTGGAAAGCGCAGGGGACCAGGAAAGCTGGCTAATTTGCAAGGACAACCTCCTCCAAGCAGAACTGTCCTTTCCAGTGGGCAGAAGAAAAGCACTGCAGAAGGCCAGCATGGATGAACTTGGAGCTACTGACAGAGATCAAGTGTAACAAGGAAGTACAGAGAAGGCAGGTGCACATTAGAGAAGGCTCAGTATTATTTAGCACCCACCACCCACAGAGATCCTGGTACCAAGCTAGAGTTCCTAAACACTTAAATAGTGTAATTATAAAAATAACACCTCTGCACAAGAAGTTTGTGAAGTTAGCAGTCTAACATTGTTCCTATCATATTCAGAGCTATGCATGTAGTTCTACCATCCTCTTCAGTTAGGTAAACACACTAGCAGAAACCATGTTCCAGAGGGACTATTACAGTAACAGCTTCTTCAATTTTCAGTTTTTACAGAAATTTCAAGCAGACATAGCTGATGTATGTTTTCAGTGATAACCAGTCAATGGCCTTGAGCGCAAAAATCTCCAAAGAAAAAAATCTCCTGTGCCCTGATAAGTGATTTTATAGTAGAGACAGAATTACTCATATGAAGTGCAAGCGCTGCCACCTCTCAAATGTAGTCTTATGTCCTCATCCTCCCATCCCTAATGCCTGCTTGCTCTTTGCCACTTAGCCTATTTTAAATCCAGAAGAATAAGGCAGTAATTCACTTCAGTTATGACCTACAAATATTGTAACACAAGTAATCCGTATCCAGCCTGTAAAACCAGACTGGAACAGCAGTTAACAGCAATTTGAACATTCTCAAAAATTTACATTAAAGGCTGAGAAACTCATTTAGCACGGTAGTTTTACTTGAATGTTTAAGTATTCTGTCTTGCAGGAAGTAACTGTGCTGTCTGGGCAGCTCAGCAGCTTAAAATAACCCATGTCTGTACATGGAAACTAAGAAAAGAAAATCTCTGGGAATTTTCTAGAATTTCAACCATCACCATGTCAAGTGCCAAGCTATTATAAAAAAGTCCACAGTTCTGTTTGCTGTAAAGTAGTGATAAAACTGGATACTGCTTTGAAACTCACTAACCACCATCAATTGTGGGTGCCGTTATCAACCGGCACCATTAGCTGCCAGTGGAGAGCTCAGCATGCTTGTGGCGTGACCCTGGGATATTCCTGCTGAGGCACAGCACAGAACTGCAGCAGTCCATCACAGGAGCTTTGATTGTGGATTTTGTTTTGGGGTGATTTCATCTTCTTGCAAATACCTTTTCACATCATACCAAGGAAAGAAAGAAGAGTACGATGCAGCAGTGGAAGCCTGAAAGCTTCTACAGCAGAAAAAACTAGAAGGAAAGCAGCAATCCTTACAGCAAACCATTGGTAAGGATCACACGACACATGCAGTTTGGTCACTCTGCCACTGATGGCTGTCCTCTCCCAGCTAATGCTGGGACACTGCATTGAGCAACACAAATTTCCCAGAGATTTAGGAAGATGAGAAGTAGCTAAACATGCATAGGGGCATACTGCAGTAGCTAAGAACAATGAACAACCTTCTTTCCTTTTTACTCATTGAATCATTCATTCAGTTACCCCCAGTATGCATTAGCAATGCCCAAGGAACAGAAGCAGAGTACAAGCATCACACACAAAGCTCTTATCTGTTAAAAGCTGTCAAATTTCAAATAAGATAGATGAAATACCAGTGATCTTAGGGTAATGCAGCTTATTGAATTAATCACTAGACTTTTGAATATTTTAGAAGCCATTAAAAAAGCAAGAGACTGTTCCACTACCTCAATAAGCTTTGGAACAAGACCCCAAATCACTGAATACTCAGGAGATTTACCTTTGCTTAATTATTCCTATTCAATTACTCAGGATTCCCTAAACTGCAAGAATAAAAAAAAAAATGTCTTCACAGCAAAACTCAGCATACGCTTTTGTTCTGCAGTCCATGCTGTGCTTGTCTAGTTTGCTGAGTATCACAAGTACAGTGTCTTAGGTCATTCAATACAAGTTCTCTGAGCCAGTGTGTTGCTCACGGAAGCTTTTCAATTAAAAATAAAATAAAATTAATTTAAAAAAAAAAGCAGACAGACATGCATGACTCCCGTCAAGAAAGCGCCAAGGTTTTGCAGTCAAGGAAAAACAGCTGTATAAGGATAGATTAATTTTGTATATTTGCAGTGCATTCTGTAGGTATTGTAGATTTGAAACATCATTATGCCATTGGAAGCAATTTGACAAGCCTTGGGAAGATAAAAAAGGAATCACAAACCAAGCACTGTCATTTGTTGACAAAACAGATAATAGCTGCTCTGCTGGATAAATAATAAACTTACCAGAACATTAGCAGGTCATCATTCATCCCAAGCATCCTCAGCAAGCGACATGCAAATTATAATCTACATATACAACTGTAACCCAACATACCCAACTATATACACAAAACTATGCAACTCTACACCACATGCATATGCACACACACACGCTCCCTTTCATTAAATTACAGCCACTGAAACAGCCACCAACATAGCAAATACTTATCGGCACTCACTTTTCTTGCATATTGAATCCACTAACATTCTCCAAGAGCTGCCAGATTCACTCCACGTTCACTCAGCATTATGTGAACCCTGCTGCTTGAATGGGTTTGAGTGAATCAGAAAATAATCTGTCCAGCTATAACCCTGCTCCATAAACAGCACTGTGCTTATCTGGAGCATTTCAGCATGAGATGGGCCCAGTATCTCCCAAATCTTAGCCAAGAAATCTGCACCAAGAAGCTATATTAATTGGTATTTATCTTTTTCAATTCATTCCAACCACAGGGAGATACATCTGTGTGTCTCAGACCAAAACAATAAAAGACTGTGCCATGGAGTAGCACCATTCCCTCTGACTCTGGGAGAACCCCTGTATCTTAATAGCCATAGGCAGCTATGAAATTCAGTAAAGTTCTGCCATGATGGTCTAATTTATCCTCACTTGTCTAGAACATAACCAAGTTCAAATCTTCTCAGTTCATTCCAGTAAATTAGATGCAGGTCCTTTCCCCATAGAAGCATCACAATCACAGTGGTTTACCACTTCAAAGTCTCCTGCACGCCTTTGAATGGCCACCTTTTAGAACACTTACTTTTCAGTCTCTAAATGATTTAAGCTTTAAAAAGCTTGAGTATATTTAGATACTTGGTCAAGAAATATGAAAACTGCGCTTAGAAGAGGAAACACTGAGAAGAAAATCAGTGAACATGACACCGAAAAAAAGCATTTTCAAAACCAGATTACTACAGTCCACATCAAGAAGGGTGACTGAGTACTAGTGGGAAGAACATGATTTATAAGAAATCTTATCATTCCAGAGCTCTGATAAAGTTTTCTGCTTTATGTAATAGAAATAGATGGATTGGAAGCATTTATCAAGTGTCAGGCAGCTATTCAAAGACCTGTTGTCAGAATTCTGTTCTCTGAGCAGACCGAATAAACCAAAAGTAACAACTGAAATGTTTTCCTGAATTCAGTTAATTTCAGCTATATTGTTCTTCTCCTTTCAACAGACAAGACAGACTAACAATGAAAAAACCATTTCAGTTTTTCAGCAAAATATTCTGGAAAGCTAAAAAGAATAGAGACCTTCACTGCTATAGAATAGAGACCTTCACTGCTATAAATCAATACATAAAATGTATTCAAATCCAAGCTCAAGGGGTAAAGAAGTCTCATTCTATGCACCTACAGGGATTGGAAATACACAAAAGTAGATAATGCATAAACTTAGGCACAAAACCAGATAGTTTTACACTCAAATAAGCTAAAACACTCTAATTGAGTGAGATCAGATACAAGGCAAAAAAGATTTTTGATCCAAATAAATAAATAAATAAATAAGCATCTTGAAATACAAATAAGAAACTCTTTCTTAAACAGCTGAGTACCTGTATTATGTGCTGGACAAAAGTAAGAGGGCAATGCTAGGAAAGTCACTCTGCGCAATCTGTACACGTGGTAGGGACTGGGACATGTAACATGACAGTATATCCCTCACTGTGCAATAGGGTAGCAGTGGGAAAATAACCCCTCTTGCTGCTTTCATAACATTCATTACTGTACAACAAAAACACAACTGAAAAATATGACTTAATGGGCTGGCCAATATTTTTTTCATATACATATGTGTATATATGTGTGTGTGTATTCTACATGAGAAAGCGGTAGAGACAATTTCTAATTGAGCTGAATTAAAGAATAGCAAATTAGAACAAAATAGCAAATAGAGTTGAGCAAATTAAATAATAATTGAAGTTATATTGAATTTAAAATTAACAAATTTGTATTTAGTAAAGTAACAACTAAATGGCAAATGTGTTCAGCAATGAAGATTCTTAGGGTCACAGAATGCATAACAGACACAGCCGGCACTCAGGAAATCCCAAGGTCAAGGACACTGCACAAACTGTTCTCTAAAGTAAATTTCATATTCTTCCACTATCCTCCCCTCTATTCATTGGCATGGTTAATATGAAGCATAGCTCCCTTGTTTGCCAGGAAATAAAGTAGCACACAGAGCACAAGTATTCAATGAGTAAGTCAAGTGGGATTGTAGATATCTAAGCCAAAAAAGGGAGTGCCACGTGCCAGCTGCTATAAGAGCAGTTTCTTGTAGGAGGCACATCAGCCTTGCAGCTGAGAGAAAATGAAAACAATTTTGTGCATGCACACACACAAGCATAAAAAAAAAAAAAAAAAAAAAAAAAAACTAAACACCTTTAATATCTTTTTTTCCATTTTTTTTTTGTTTAATCACAGATCTACTTTCAAAAAACAACCTAGTTTTTTGAAGTGAAGTTTGAGGAAAGTCATTGCGGTATATCTCAGACTGATAGAAGAGTGAACACAATACAACATTTACAGCTCTGTCAGAGTTTAGCACTGCTCAGGGGTGCACTTCGTTTTAGCACCTATGATTGATTCTGAAAGACTGACGGCATAGATGATCCAGCTTATCATTCAGGGCTATGTGCCTTGGAACTGCCAGATTTGTCCAGGACTGTATGACCTCTCCTTCTTTGGCCTGATTTCAATTTACTTTTCTATCTGGGCAGGGACAGGTGGCACCATTCCCTTGTACAAAAGCCAGCAAATGCCTTCTGCCCCAAATGCATGCTGTTAAACCTCAGGCCATTTGCAGCACCCCAGTCTGAAATCCACCAGAATACTGGGTCTATCAATGAGAAAACTGATCCTAGAAGCGTTAACATGACTTTCAGTAGCTAACCACCTGAGCTCTTTGTAACCCTTTCAGATTTCTATTTTCAATGCCCTTCAAACAGCAGAGGTAGTGAGGAAAGAACAATTCCTTAAGAAGCCTCGGAGACGGGAGCTGAATGACCATCCATCTCCAAGACTGACACCAGCACCGTATTCACTGAGGCATCCTTTCCCTCCGTATGTTCCCACCTGCTGAAAACTCACCTTGTAAGAAAGCCTTCTACAAGCAGTTAACTTAGTTTAGGTTACACTATTTCACAGCCTCAGAATGGAAAACATCATGAAACTGCTCAAATAAAAGAAATAAATAATAAAAAAAACTGCACCTTTCATTCTAGAACCCTGTCTCTCTGGGACACCACTACAGGGGCATGCTAAGATATAACGCTGAAGCCAATGCTGAATGTCACTCCTTTGGCAATGAAAGCTACAAATTAAAAAAGGCCAACTGCGCGTTGACATTTTGTGTCCAATTCACACATTTATACACCTCATTTGCTAGAATCATTTTTTGTTTTCTGTCAAAATAAGACTGGAAAAGGGCTGTTTCACTTATTGAAAATTGAATTAAAACAAAAATAAGTAAACCTAAAAAAAAAAAAAAAAGTGAAAGAGCTTATTCTCAAGGCATCAAGACTATTTCTCTGCTTTTAAACTTCTCAGCTTACAATTTTCACATAAGACTAAGTCAGAAGTCATACTAATATTCCTGTCAAGTCATACATTTTACTTAAAGAAATGGTTATTTAATAGTAGTCTTATATCATCACTTATATATCATATTATGGAAACAGATAAAAAGCCATTTGGTCTTGTGGCAGTCCTTAAAGTCAGGATCTGTCTATCCTGGCACTCAAGAGATTTTGTAAACTTGTAAGAATATATAAATCCAGGCCTGGCTCATGGGAAACACAAGTTCAAACAGCTACTCTTTGCCAGAGGCAGGAAAATCTAGGCTAAAACCTATGACTGACATTGAGCAAGAACTTGAGTCTGTGTATTCCAACCCTTAATATCTAATTGCTAGACTTCTGTCTCCATCTGTTTACCAAAATCTCTGCTCTTTGTGCCTGACCAATATAACCTATTACTTCTACCCAGATCACAAATAAATCCAAGATCTTTGAGGTAAATATATATTTTTAGCATTTATTACTCATAACAATCCTTCAACAGGACTGTGTATAAAAGTAATAGTATATAAGCACACAAGAGTATATTAGGAAATCCCAAAAGATTACACACAATGTAATGAATGGAGATGTATACCAAGGACTATAACATCAAAATCTGAGTTTAAAAAAAAAAAGCTGCTGAAGATCCTGACAACGTAGTGACTACCTTCTATCTAATCAGCTGCTATCAGTAACAGTGTCTGTTTGCTGAGGACAGTGATCATACAGTTCTGATGATCATTGTAGTTTTAATTAAGTGACATTTGTCCATTTTTTAAATACAGTAGTCTGAATAGAAGCATTATCTAAAACTCAAAATCTGAAAATTATTTGTTGGAGACATGGACTGCATTTTAAATGAGGTGTTTCTGTTTTGCTTTTTTTTTTTTTTTAATAGAAAAAATCTACTTTGGAGGTGTTTGGAATGTCATGGGGTGTCAGCCACGCATTGGTAGTAATTTCCCATCAAGAGATATCACATAAGAGAACAGAGAACAGATAGCACCATCAACTGAGCCATTCTCTAAGTCTGAGGGACCTCCATCTACCAAACTGTTTTAACAGAGAAGTTCAGCTTCCCAAGTGTACCTAGATTTACACGATATTTCTTTAAACAAGAACTTTTTGCCTGAAAGCCAGATAGAGAGTATGGCGGTCTCTCTTTTCCGTAAATTAAGTACTGAATTATTTTGATAGACAAGCAAATTGAGGAGATCAACTGAATTTAGGAAGTACTGAGTTCTTTGCTGCAAAAGGCAGTTCCTCTAAGTTCTGCTCTTCCCTTACTGGTATGGTATTAAATACTACATACTCCCAAAAGACCAGAGTTGTTCCATCAGATTCCTTCAAACAAGAGAGCTCCTTTTCATAAAATAAAAACAAAGAAGCCAAACTTACAGTCTAGTGACAGAGGTACCATATCTTAAAAATAGCTACTGGGATACTATGTCATCACCTAATTACAGCAACACTCAGGCATGTAGAAACCATCCCCTGAGGGAATAACAAAATTGTCTGAAAAGCTCATTTATCTAAGACAGTAAGAAATATGAATATATTAATGGGTTTATTCATCAGAATTAAACATTAATCCACTGATTCAGTGAAGCAGTAAAAAAAAACTTGAGTTTGCTTTTGCATGCAAATAATGTTTATCCTATTTAACATACTATTGGTTCACACTTGCTCTACACTTTCGTGAAGAAAATATCTACTGTTTGATATGTATTTTTGACAATGTCATCCTCTTCTTCTGCACAGTATGTCAGTTAACCTCTTGTGAAAACCTACACATTTCAAGGTACTTCTTGTCTCATTAGAAAGCTAATGCATACCTAGCAGCCACAGAAATCCCTCTTCTCCCCCAAGAATCTTTGGGATAGCTTCACAGATTGCTTCCACTCCTTCAACTTATTAAAGAAATAGTCTGACAGCACTGCGTGAGAGACAAACTCTCACCAGCCCTCTGTGGAAGAAATGCCACTATCCAGAAAGTAACAAACAACCAGGAGACCAGTTCTCCAGCCTTAGGATCAAGTGACCTTTAAACGGGAAGCCGGACTTCAAGTCCATGCTCCCAAGATGTTACTGTCCTGATTCTTCCCCTCTCACACCCTACACCCTGGCCCTTGCTATATATCCAATGGCTCACCAAAAATCAGGTGACATTTATCTTGTTCTTTGCCCACATTCACAGAAACATGAAAAAGGTCCCAGTGAGGAAGAAACAACTGTTCCTCACTTCTGCACAATAATAATTTATTATTCACTCCTCTAAAGGAGATGAGGACAGGTTCAACTTCCTCCACAGATGATATAAAGCAAGCTTTTCCTGTGAAACAAAAGTAATAATGGTATTGCAAACTGCATTTTTCTAATTATTTTTGACAGAACAACGTAAATCTGTCCAGGTACAACAGGTATGATATGCAACTTGGCTTTTGTAGAAGAAACAGCTGCTGTGTGCTGCAACTACTGTTGAGCTTCAAGAGGAACAAACCAGAGGCAAGACCTTCAGTTGAGGCAGATCCTGTCTTGAAGAATTGCAGAACAAAGGTAAACTTCTAAACTCTAGAAAGAGCTAGAGTTCAAGTCAGTGAAAGTTCAGCTACACAGAAAAAGAGGCCCAGAATGTTTTTGGTTCAGTAATTGTAGGAGTGTTGAAGGAAAGGATTGTCTTGTTCTTACTTAAGAATCAAAAAAGCCACACAATTTGAATGCCTTATGCCTTTTTCACATATAGTTACAGAACCAGTAATATTACAAACCAATCTGAGCATTTCATAATAGGCAAAGACTCCTCAAAAGCCAGACAGTCCTAGTAAGACTGACATTCCTTGTCCAGCCAGGATTAAGAGAGTTCATCATTCAAGTCTGCAATGTTTCTCCACAGATAAGGGAATAACAAAAAATCTACTGCCAGAGCACTGCCTTCCACATTCAGAGGTCTTTAATCATTGGGAATGCTCATCCAACAGAATATCTTGTCAAGCTCCTGACAGACTCAGGAATTTATGTTCTGGTACTTCCATTACCAACTTCCATTAGCCAAAGAAATATAAACAATACACAACATATGATTCCCTAGTGCAGAAGGAAAAATCAAACCAATACTTATTTCTGTGAAACTGTCATCATTTTCATGGAGAATGAGCTGCTGGTGGCCATCTGCTCTCACCACTGCTATTCAGCAAACAGTTCATTACTCAGTAATAGGGCAGAGAACGTAGGTGTTCTTCCTACTGACTTTCAATCCCTGTTTCTAAACACACATACACAAAGTGTTGCACTTCCAAGTTTCTCTACAGTTCATTAATGTTTATTCTCTTAAACAAGTGAGGTATTCTACTATCAGGTAAAAATTCTATAAATATAGAGCATACCCAGATCTTTAAAGTAATCAGCTGCTTTTCCCAATATTTTTACCTTAAAAGTAAGGCAAGTGTTAATTCTTACTTATTTCTCACATACATTAGAGTTGCTTTCAAGGATACTCTTAATTTTATTACAGAACCTTGTTTATTGTTCTCTCATTTTCCACTTGCTCTTTCTTGCCTTATCAGTTTAGAAAAAAAACAAGAAAAAAAAAAAAAGAAATTGAAACATATCCTTTTCCACCAGATTCCATACAATGCCACCTACTACAGTCACATGCAAAACTCATCCTACTTTCATAGGAATCAGCTGCAAAAGAATGAACATCTAAGCCCTTGCTTATCATATTTTAGTACCAAAATATGTTAACTGTACATAAACCTAATTGTTAAGAGACTACATATCATCAAGTACAAGGGTACTTGATCATCTTTCCTCACAGAGGAGCCATTTTCAAATGACACCTCAACTACATGCTGAAATCTAGGAGAGGAAATTCACAGAAGTGCTGATGAGAAAGGGCCCAGCACAGCTTCATCAGATTCACTGGTTTGATTCAATACTTGTGGCTACTATAAGGTTTTCTACCCATATACATTTTTATACTGGAAGAAACCTATTTAGGTGCCTAATATTCTGTGAGTCACTTTTTAGCATGCAATGCTTCAAACATGATTTTGTCTTTCCTACTTCAATTTTTTCCCTTTAATGGGGATTAAGTTATGATTTAAGGGGAAAAAAATGACTAGACAAGACAGGATTAACAAGTATGCCCAAATATCCTCCCACGCAGAATCATCAAGTAATTGCAGTGATTATTCTGACTTTGTAACTCAATTAGACAAGGATGCTAACAAAAAAAAAAAAAAAAAAGTCATGGGAAGTCACCTCATTTGATTAGTTATTTTATTTAAATAGCAATTTGGTGTTCATTTGCACCTTCTCTAGTCACATGTAGCAGACAGAACTATGCCACCAGTAATTCTTACCTCTCCTTTTCATAACTGTTAACTGAACCAAACGATGGTGGCAAAACAACATAGTACTGACATCTTCTGGCATAGTTGTATTGAAGACCATGAGCTGCACAGTCTGACCAATTTATTCAGTGGGCTGAACTCGATATTGCAGACATAGATCAGATCCAGTCAAAAAATATGGATGATTTCAACTCATCCCAAGAAAGGACAGTCCCACTGGTAAAGAAAATGTAAAGTTACTACCATCTCTAAAGCATAATATCATGCAATGGTTATCCAAAAAATTAAAAATAATAATAATAATTTGCAAAGATTATTTCCAGTGCTGCCATCTACAAAATGCGTTATATTTTATTATTTATATTTATTATATGATTGCCCAAGATAGACTTGCTAGTGTCTTAACATCAATGAACTACAAAATCTCAGAAGAAAATGTTCGGGGGAGTTTTGCAGTTGCTTCACTTTTATCCTCTACATATAGGAAGATGCAGGACTGAACACCAAAAACCTTAGCCCCCTAACATAAAGATTTCACAATAATTTGTAGATTGCTTAAAAATCATGAATTATTTAGAAGGATTCTGCTTACATTCACCCCTTCATATTGCAAATTGAGAAGAATAATGCATCTCTTTATCTCATAAATGACAACAGGCCAACAATCCTTAAAGAATGAGTGGTGTCAAAAGACAACCCAAACCTCTTGTTCAGCATACAGTTAACAAAACGATACATACAATGGTTTCATATTCTATTTGATCTTTTATGTCTTACCTTTATCTCTCCCACCTCTGAGAAATCCCCACCCAAACACCAACACTATGCAAGGAACTGTCTAGTCAACCAGTACAGCCCATGAGAAAAAGCAGAGAGAAAAGTTTTCTGCTGTTTGCTAGAGCAACTTCTCTCTGTCTAAATGTCATTCTAAATAGACCCATATAACCTATTCCTCCTCCTTGCCCTCAGAGAAAAAAAAAAAAATAATAATAATAATAATCAAGAATACCTTTTCCCAAAATATCTTGTAGATAATGAAAAAAAAAAAAAAAAAACATTCTTGAAAACCTCTGAAACTGCTGGCTTTCAGGGCAGGATTGTCTCCAAAACTACCTAGAAATATTCAAATTTTTGGCACTTCAGAACTTGGTTTAACCGCACAGAAGTGGACTGGACAACAAACAATCTTCAGAGTATTGGGTTATCCTCCTGGTGGCTCCTAATTAGAGACAAGTAGAATTACAAAGAGAGCTTTTAAACATTATGTGGGTTGGTGATGACCATTCATCAACTACCTCATGTGCAGGACTGAAAAAACTATTTTCTCAGTTCTAGTTGTAGATTTTATAATTTCTTTTTCTCAAAGCTATTCTAAATAACAAGTAGACATTGTCAACTGTCAAACGCTGCTGAAGGCATAACTGAGGACAGGAAAAATGAACCTGACTAACTGCATGGTTGCCTCTGTATCTGCAAGGCATCCAATTCTGTCACACAACGTGATGACAGCATCTTGTAAAAAGGGGGGAAATAAATTATATATATATATATATATATAAGCTAATTGGACACATTTTCATCTGTCAGATGTGGATATACTCTGTTTGGAAAGACTATTGTGTGTCTTTTATGGAAATACAGATAGCAATTAAATATCATTTCTGTATGTTTTGTATTTAAAACTTCTGGTACAATAGTGATTTTTCATTTTTTAGGTGCTTTATACCTTTTCTCATTCCTACTTCAATCACCTTCTCCTATTTACATAAACTTTTAAAAATGTAATTGGTGAGGAATGTAGAAATATCAGAGTAAATCTAAAACGGACCAAAGTCAGACACACACAAATATATCAGGAAACAAAGTTGCTCCTTAAAATCTTCTTGTTTTTTCTTCTAAAGTTATCCACTTTAAATTAAATTGAGTTATCCACTTTAAATGAATTCATTTAAAATAGAAAGGGTATAAGCTGGATGACTTTACTTCACACTTGGGACAGCAGACACTTTGTGCATCAACTTAACTAAGAAGCTAATTCATTAGCAGTACCATTCATTCAAGAGCCCATAACCAGACTTCATACTCCAGTTGTTTTTCACATCTTTCCTGATGGGTACAAAACAAACAAGTCACTATTACCTGACTTAAGAAAACAGTCAGGCATGCAACTTTTATTAACTACTCTATTCAACCACATTCTAGCCAAAAATGTCTTTCACTAACTTCTAAAAAGATAATCTAACTGTACTACCTCTACAATTAAAATAATCTGATAAACTGGTTTCACATATTCCATAACAAATGGCAAAGCAAAGCAGCAAAGCATAAACTGGAGATGTTTACATGCCATTACTGAAAGATCAATTTGAAGATGTTCTAATTCTCTGCTGTCACTAAAATGCTTTATGTAACACATACAACACATATGCTATGAAGATGTTTTTTTTTTTTTTTTGACTTGTATGCTTTTTCCTTTTAATAGTCAAGACTTCCAGGTAACCTGTGCATTCCTTCTGTAGAGTGAGAGACCATCTTCAGCCTCCGGCAAAATCATTACAGAAGTGTGATGTCTGGTAAACAGCAGTTTATTGAGAGGGTTAAGTTTATTAAGTACAGTTAAAATAAGGAATAGTAGCAGATTAATTTCTAGTTCCACAGTTACCATTGCCCCCTATGTTCCCTTAAGTTTTTCATCATTCATCTCTGCTCTGAGTGCTCATGAATTCTATGAACTGTTTTATTTGGAAACACCACATCTAAGCTAGCTCTCCTCCTACTCTAGGTACCATGCAGAAAGAAAAGTCTGTCTATTAGCATCTGCCAACTTCCTCCAGGCAGCTTCAGGTAGACAGTTTAAACGCAAACACTTGCACAAAGATTTGTCTGCAAGCAGGTCTTAAAGAACAGAACATGAATTTAAATAATTGCCTGCTGGATGGGATAGCAGTCATAAAACCAAGAAACACAAATCTGAAACATCACCCAGTTATGCAATGTTTCTCCCTGTTACACCTCACTGAAGCTACATGTCACTGAAGATGGTTCTGGCTATTAATCAGCCAGATTCCTGTGCTTCAAAAGCAACTTGCTGATTAAATGACTTCTAACCACCTGTCAGACCAGCCCTAGGACATCCAGTGCAGTAACACGCAATCTTTCTTCCTTTTTCAGAAGGGGTTAGGGACTTCCAGAAACCACACAAATAGTAGAAACTTATCCTTCTGGGTAATCTCTCATCACCACCATTTTTTTTCCAGAAATTATAACCCAAACAACCAAGCATCCATTAGACAGAATTTTCATTTTTCTGTGAACATTCCAGTTTGATATTCATTCCTCCCACCAAGTTATTTCTAATGTAACTTGTGTTTTTTCCACTCTGAAGTCAGCACTTGGCTTCTGTTAGAAACAATGACTCACCCAAAAAATGCTGCAATGTGAAAACACAGACTTAAAACTGTTATGAGTTTCTTGTGAAAACAAATCTTTCCAGACCACTCAAACTTAAGGTCTTTAATCCTATCCTAATTATCATAAGAAAGCCTGAATTAACTCTGGAAATGCTTGAGTATTCAAGCACTGACTCAGTTTTTAAGAGATGCTCAGATAAAAGTATAAAAATAAGAAGGTTGAGAAGGGTAAGCTCATGCAGAATCACATGAAAAGCACTGAAAAGATGAAGAGTTTGTAGAATTATTGGTATGCTCTTCATTTCTCTCTCAGACAGATAACCCTACAAAACACTGTGCTACACCGAGGCACTGCCACCACTGAGCCCAGACAAGAAAATCACTTTTGAAAAGGGCTGCCCAGTCACCCCACCACCCTATGCTTTGGTTTGATTCCCAAAGTGATCTCAGAGCGCATGAGCTGGATGCCTTTCAGGTGAAGTCAAACCAGAGGTGCAACAACTGCCTGTGGATGCTGAATCCAGAGAATCAGACTACAATAGTCTCATGCAATCTCCCTACACAAACAGGATGGGTACTGGGTCCTCTGCACCCATTGTTTTGCTTTTCAGATCCACTTAAAATGAGCTGCACTACTTCCCAACGTATACATAGGCAGATAGGGTTCCCCTAGAGGCAAGTAACCTGTATGCACTTACCACCAACATACATGCAATTTTTGAAATGCTCTCAATGGAGAATTTCATTCTTACTAGCTCCATAAATCAATAAGGTCAAATCCAATTGCCCTAGATATATAGGTATTCTCTGCAATAATAACTATGTTTTATTTTCAGAAGTAGAAAATTGTTCTGTTTGCCTCTCTGCCAGAGGCAAAAATAAATAAATAAATAAATAAGCCAATTGCTTTGAGTTCTGTATCCATCACCAGTGAGCTGTTTCAAGCCAGCAAAAATCCAGCATTGCAAATAGAAACATATTTAACTAAGTAACATTAGTAGAAATGGAGGGGTATAAGCAAGTCCAGGGAGAAACTGCTGAAAGGGCAATTTTCACTTCACCCATCCTACATCAATGATCAATTTTATGTGAAGTGCAGTAATTTCTGCTCAGCTCCTCACATTGTCATCATGGTTGGAGGACAGCAAAGTTAGGATTAAATATTTACATGAAACAATCAAAACCTGCTTTGAATTGCTGTTGCATATCCGCCATTACTAATTCAACTGCACTTTAGTTGAAACTTACCACTTGAATTAAACTCAGCCATTCAGTACTTGCATATTCTCAAAATATAAAGACCTTGCACTTTAAAAATTTTGTTTATCATAACAAAAATCCTCAGTGTTTCATTTCTACCAAAATCTATCTCAAGTTTCTAAAATGGGAAAAACAATACAACCTTGTCCTTCAAAAAACACTCCTGCCTTTTACAAAGCTTTAATGGAACAAAAATGCCTTTACTACCAAACTCTACCGTTTCCTAAAAGACAGCTTCCTTAAAAATAGGCAATTGGACTAATAACCTTATTATGTGACAGTTTCGTAGCAATTTGAAACAAGCAGAGGCGATTGTTAAAATCATAATTGATTATGGAATGATTCAGACTTGAAGAAGGACAGGCTTTCTATCATACCTGTAATAGAGGATTTTTATTTTTAGTCTCTAGTACTTCTGTAATGCAGCAGCCTTCACATATTCAAAGGAAGAGCAAGATGCCTATAGTAACACGCTGTAGTTTGTCACAACCCTGATTTATCAACACAGTATCATCAGCTGAAGAGCCCTTGGGAGCACACAAACAGGCAGACCCACCTATGCTCAATCTCAGTCAAACATCATTACACTCATCTCAATTAGACTCACATGGCTGCATCAAGGTTTCAGCATAACCTATATGATTAAATCTACAAAATAGTTTTAGTTCCTGCAGTTTATGTTTCTAAGAATCTCAGTGCAACATGAAAGCATTTTTCCCATTACATACACATGATACTCACCAGCTGGTCAATCATAAAAGGAGGTGCTCTCTGACCCCAGTTCTTGCCCCATTTGCAGTAACACCAATTGCAAATAAATTTAAGGGGATTATTCTGCTGCCAAATTGCTTTAAGGCAACTAGGTTCTGGTGACATCAGCACAAATGCTGCAGTGAGAACACAACTGGGTTCAAAGCCAGTCTGCATTTGTCCCCTGCTCCCATAGCACTTCTCTCATGGGTGATCCCAGACAGCAGAAGCTATGCCAGGTGCTCAGCACATGGCAACACACTGAGAGCAAAAAGGCAACAAAGATTTGGCCAACAGCCATTTCACCCAAACAACTTGTATATTTTAACTTCTCTGCTTTTCCTTTCTCTCCTGTAACAGCAATAATCAACGTTTATAACCAATGAAGATTAAAGAAAGGGAAAGGAGAACATAGACAGTGGCCATAGTAAGCATGGTTAGCCTCACTGAAATGGAATAACAATCTGTGGTAGCAAAATTACTTACTTGCACGAGTGTTAGTAAGGATAGACCTTTACGTTCATACTGCAGTAGAGCAAAGTCCATGCATGTGGATAACTTTTGAGCACACAAGAGATTTGTGGAGTACTTCCTAGTTGCTGGAAATGGCTGCTACCCTGGTGATATTCCAGCTACCTGTTGGGGCAGAATTCAGACCTCAGACCCTTTCATTTTCTTGAAAAGAAAACCCAAAATATAGGTCAGAAAAAAAGCTGCAATGCCCTCTAGCCCAGGTCCAAAGGGAGTATCCCAGAAGCATCTGCCCAGAACAAAGCAGCCTGCTGGCAGACTTGATGCATGCCTTCAGTCTCCTTCCATATCCAAAAGCATCACGCTTCGCTGGATGAGGGCCGTGTGGATGGAGCAGCTGGTCAGAAATGAAAGCTGACCTTTTCATTCAGAAAGAAGGTTTACAGCTTGCCAACTAAGTGACCCTCCTGACACTGGTTACAGTGCTTCCTGCTATACAGCTGCATGGCATGAATCAGACCAACGGGAAGTGTGCTATCAGAGTTAATTGAAACCTAGAGATAGCAATGGAAATAATCATTCAGCCTCTGCTAGCTAGGGATTTAGCTCCCACTAGAAAGGAAGAACTGACTCACTCAGTATTGACAAACACAGCTGACCAACAGTTATATGATTTCGTGATGACAGGTCCATTACTTGCCAATGGCATATTGAAATCAATAGCTAGATGAATCATTCTCAAATCAATGCAACTAACTCAATTGTTCTTACTCATCCATAAATATTCTAGATTGATTTAAAATATGATAATAGGTTTACCTTGTCAAGGCAGATTTTAGGAGCAGATGGAAGTCCACAAAATGCTCAGACTCAGAATTCCACTTGCAAATGTGGAAAACAAACTGTTAGATGCCCTACTCCAAAGCCATCAGTCTGTTTCCACATAAGAAATACTTCATTTTAACATCCAAAACTGCTTATCTAGAGATATTTGTATACTTCAGGAGGAAAGATTTAGTTTTCCTCTCTTTCTTATTCAGACAAACCACTATCTCCTTAGAAGGTAACTTCCTCTGTCCAGATATGGATGTTAAAAAAACAATAATAATATTAATAGTTGAACAAAGACTAAAAGTTGATATACATTTGGCCACAATTGCAGGAACTATTCAAGCACATGCTTAACCTTTCAGCACACCTAACAAAGTCAAGGAATTCATATGTCCATAAGTCTAATATTTGATCTACATATGTATCAAGCGTTAGCTAGCCAAAAAATAGAAAAAGAAAAGCTTTTATGTATAAAAGACTAAGGTGATTGAACATTTAAATATGAATAGAATACGCATCTAAACACCGGGTGTCAAACCATGCTCATAGAGTTTCTAATTTGGGGATGACGTTTTTAAAGCACTTTGATGATATACAGCTTAGGTTTACTTTCTTTCAGTCTTCTAACATTTTGCTCATATAATCAGCTTTTTTTTTTTTTTTTTTTTTTTTTCTTTCCCCTCCAAAGTCTTTATATTACATTTACCACATAAAAACCTGAAATGTTGAAGCCAGAATTACTGAAGATCTGACAAAACTCTTTCTTCTCCAAAGTATTCTGTACAAAGTGGGAGAAAAGGCCTGAAGCAATGTTCAGCCTTTGGCCCACTGTGTTCACTGGCACTTTGGTCCTTTAGCTTCCTCTAGAATCCAGTTTTTAGTTACTTAGTGATGTGTTCTAGCTTAATGAAGAGACCATCTCACTCGTAAATCAGTGACCTTATTGTGTGTGGTATTTCTTTTGTTTCAGGGTATACAGCTAGCAACACCTGTGTACAGCACAGTAAAAAGCTGAATATCATTATCTGGACCCTAAGCGCTGTCTTCCCTAAACTTTTCCTTCAAAACGTTTACAAGCCTAGAGATTAGGCCACCATACTTAACCTTCTGCAAGGATTCCAAGGACAGCAGCCATTCCTTACCCGTATCTTTAACACATGCAGGTTATCCAGCAGCACAGCTCTCCACCTGGCTTCACATGACTGACTGTGGAAGTGAACCTACAAAAACCTTCCAGGTAGGTTCTTGTCTGACCTAAATTAAATGTTCTTCTACCTCCGTGGGACTTCCAGATGTCTCTTGCAGGAACCCTGCACTCCCACCCAGGCTGTCAGGTCTAAGAACACACTTGCCTCAAGACCATGCAGCTTTTATGGTTTTCCATGGTATTCAATGAGGTTCTTTGAAGCTAACACCTGAGCAAATTGAGATACTCTAGAAAGACATGTCAGAAAATCTTCAAAGCCTTCATACACTTTGATGACCAAGCTGTGATCCTGTGAATTGTTTCTCCCTATTAACAAAATACATAGTCTGTAATCCAACACAATCAATGAAAGCATGACTGTTTCCACAGCAGGGCTCAAGTACAGATCCCCAAATCTGAAGCTAGAAGAATAGCTGCAGCTCCAAGTACTTGTCTACTTACAGTCGACTTTCAATTCCAACACAACAATCTCCATCATCCTTGGTAATCATCACTGCATAGAACCCACACAACAAATGAAACATAACTATTATGTGTCCCACAGCAGTCAGTTTTCATAGTGCTTGGTTGTACTTGACAATGACCACTGCCTCTGGGCTGCTTAATTCACCATTAGCAGTTTCCAGTCACAAGTCTGCTTCAGATTTTTCCAGAATATCCAACACTTCACTCTATTTTCAAGCAGGGAATTTGCAAATAAATCTCTGCAAGAATTATGTGATCAAAGAAATGTAACAATAAAAAAAGCACACACCATGGCTGATTCAAACTAGTGGTCACTTCAAGGCACAGGTCTGCAACAACTGATACTATACTGTAGAGAGATATATTAGAACACGTAGCAAATTATTCACTAGTGAAACAAGGTACCCTCTTCTGGAGACAAATTGAATCAGAGTTCTGTTGCACTGATTTCTTTCAAGGAAGAAGATGAACCGTTATTGCAACCTCTGTCTCACTGGTTGATGTAACCCAAAACATCCCAGATAGCTTCATCATTACGTGCAGACCATCAGCAAGTTTTATCATTTGCAACATTAGGTAGAAGCTGTCTCTGCAGTCTCCATTCTTCTGAAAGGAGGGTATGATTGAATTTATTCTTGAGATAAGCCAAAGATACTGTGGAAAGACTGGATACAGTTGGAGCAGTCTATAATGTGAGGCCTTTAATCTTTTATTTTGAATGCTCTATGGAGCTTATACAATTTGTCCTGAAATGCTATTAAGCTTTTAAATGAGAGCTTTAGGCATTTGTTTGAAATAAATAAATAAATAAATAAATAAATAAACTCGTGTGTATTGTGTATTGATGCTTTGCTTTAGTTAGAACTGTCACATCTCTAATATTAAAATGTAATTGTTTAAATAATTTACAACATGCTAAGTTTATGAAGTGAGTGTTCAAAGGCACTGCTTCCAGAACAGGAATATGTGTCACTCACTAAAAAAATCAAACATTTTATTTTGAAAGACAAAATCTCTGCAAACACAGATTCAGCTATTTGAGCCAATTCCTATATTCTACAGTTATGGTTAACACACAAGAAAGATCAGCTTTATCAGCCAGATTGTAATTGCAAAGAGCTCTGTGCTGAACCAACTTTCACTGACTTCTGGTATCTGAACACCTATAGACTTCCTTCTAATATATAACATAGGAATACTTCTAAGTCATTAACTGAGGACAGTATATGCAATGGATCTGTGAATTGAAATAACGTGGCCTCAGAAAGACCAGTGTTACAATCACTGACAATTCTTTATATGAATAAGTAACAGCAAACATAAACTGTTTGAGCCATTACCCCTCAAAGTCCAGGAGATGACACCGAGGACTTGATAAGAACATGAATACAGTATAAACTAGGTACATTTTGGTTGTGCCTAGCTCTCTTTAGATTGCCAATGTAGAAATGGGATAAATTGCTACTACTCCAATTTTGCTAAGTAAAATGTACTACAATGAGGGCAGACTATCCCACTGCCAGGCTGTCTTCATAAGGAAAAATTTGTTCCTTATATGCAGACTGAACCTCTTAATTCATCTTTTGCAAGCAGCCTTTCTCCTCCCATCATGCATGGCTGTGGAAAGCCCATCCTTTCTCCTTGATGACTTCCTGCAGGTACTTGGGACTGCTGACAGGAGAGGCCAGACTGAACCAGCCCTGGCCCTCATCCTCTCCCCATGGGGCAAATGCTCCAGCCACCAGCCATCCTGGGGGTCCTCTGCTGAACTCATTACAGATTACCAATATTTTTCTTATATTGAGGGGGGAGAAGTGTTAGGGGTTATCCAAAAGCATGTGCAGTAGTTTAGATTGTGGTCTAGCAAGTGATGATTAAAGGGGGATAGTCACTCCCTGAGATCTGTTGTCAAAGTGCGTTCCGCTCTTTGTGTATTCCAGGTCTCTCCTGACAGTATCATCGATGCAATATGGATGAGCAACAGGTAGCTGGACTAGACAAGCCTGCCAGTCTGTCTGTAATATCCCAGACCTGAACCCTCAGCTACCAGCCAGCCTCCTCGGACAGCAGCTCACACTGACAAAGGGGGGTCTCTATCCCATGCAGCAGGGAATCACTTGTCCCTCTCTCCTACTGTTCAGCCAACTCTGTTGCCTCTTCAGGCATGACTTATACCTCCCTCGTGTACCACCAAGGCAGCTGCTTATCTGTAGGTGGAGAACAAGCCTGCTGACAGAAATAATGAGCTTCTGGTCTTCCCTATTCTAAGACTCCATTAGGTGACTGAACAGGTACAGACTCTGCCTACTCCTCCTCTTCTTTGGATGGCAGGGTGAAGCTCTTGTCTCTGCAGGGTCTCTAAAAAGCCATGTCAATCTATTTTCCACCTTCCCTGATGCTACACAGATGACTCTTCTGCAGGCTGGACACCACATTCCTTGCCCTGGCCCAGGCCAACCTCTGCTGTTGTGGCAGGGCAGCTGCTGGAGTAGGGCCCAGCTCTGCAAAGGCAGCCACTGAGCTACCTACCCCACGCCATCTTCAGCAGAGTCCAGCCAGCGTGTGACTGCCTAAAGATTTACAGAGTTCCTTAATGTAGATTCTTCCTCCAAAAATGACCAGTGCTATCCCCAGATAGAAAAAGACCCTGTAATAGAAAGGGCCTGTTTTGACCCGACATGGCAATCCCTAAACATAATTCTGCTTGCAGGAAGGCTAATACACAAACTAGGACTGTCCTGTCCCTTTATATAGCTGCCTCTTTGAAAAACAGCCACTAGCTGGTTTGTATTCTGCACCTGCCATAGCAAAGGCACTACTCTTATCCAGCCTTTCAGTCTAGTAACAACTGGTAAAAAAAGGGAAGCCCAAACAACTTGCAGGAGGCTCAGAATAGCACCATGTGCAGAGAAACAAATAGGACACAGGCACAGAGCAGTTGTTCTTGTCACAGCCACTGAGAGTAACTAGTACATAAAATTATTCAAGAGTATCCAAGAAAAAAATAAAATTCTTATTAAGTGGAATTCTTCACTCCCAGTGGTGACAGTCAGTGCTGCTGTGAGAGTCCTAACAGCCCCCAGGAGCCTGTAAATTATATATAAACACAATTTTTATCACTGCAAAATGCTGACACCTGGTCCTCTCCCAGGTCGTATTTCATATATTGAATTTAACATTCACAATCTCATATACATATTTTAGATGTGGATTGTTACATATCAGTGTTAATATAGTGAGTGTTTTCATCTAACACTTTTTTAGAACAAGGTTCCTGCAAAAATATTTCATATTGAACTTGAATAAGCAGTTCTGTGCAGAAAAGTGCTCTAGTGAGACTTTAAAGGCAAATCTGAATTCAATTTCTATCATAAGAAAGATTATGTCCTCCAGTCCCTGACTTTGCTCAGCTCATTTGCAGGCACTTTGATTCTTTCTCCTTCAACTTTCCCAAGCTCTACCAAGGACCATGCAAACTATCAGCTTCATTAGTTGGGCAGAACTCGCAGAGCACAGAGGAAAATCTGTCAGCATTTTGGAGCTCTGAATGCAAACAAAACTAATCCATGGCCTTACTCCATAGGAGTATATTTTCCCAGTAAGTTATTTGCTCAGTAAATCTTGCCGCAAAATCTCTCTGATATTCTCTCTGTGATTCTCCCTGGGAAGCTGAAGAGCACGGCTGGGGCCCACTAAGTGCAATCATAGAGACTTCTGTGCCTGAATTTCTCGAGCCTTCCCGACCACAAACACCAAGGCAGAACTGAGTTTGTATAGCTTTGATATGAAACCAGAACCCAGAAGTCCTCAGAGAGCTCAATTCATCAGAATTATTTGTGATACAGAGACTCATGCTTTATGTAGCTTAAGATGAGAGACTATGAGGACACTAACAGCGGCCTACTGTAGTACAACAGTGGAATACAAAGGTCTTTGAAGTGTGTCACCCACCGGCAGGTGGAGCGAGGTGCTCCTTGCCCTGTACTCAGCTCTAGTGAGGCCACACTGTGAGTGCCACGTCCAGTGCTGGGCTCCCCATTACTTGAGACATGGAGCTACTGGAGAGAGTCTGACAAAGGACCATGAAGATGATGAAGAGACTGGAGCATCCCTGCTACGAGGAAAGACTGAGAAAGAGCTGGGACTGTTCAGCCTGGTGGAGGGAAGGCTCTGGGGGGGGGGGAATCTTAAAATAAATACCTGAAGGGAGGGTACAAAGAGGAACGGGGCCAAGCTCTTTTCAGTGGTGCCTAGGGACTGCACATGAAGAAATAAGCACAAACTGGAATACAGGAGGCTCCCTCTAAACATCAGGAAACAGTGCTTTACAGGAAGGGTGACTGAGTTGAACAGGTTGCCCAGAGAGGTTGTGGATATATCTGTCTCTTCCTTGCAGATCTTCAAAAGCCATCTTGAAGAACCTGCTGTAGGTGGCCCTCCTTGTGTGTGGGGTTGAACAAGATGACTTCCAGAGGTCCTTTCCAACCTCAACCATTCTGTGAGTCTGAACTTGCACTTAAAAGCCTAAACCAGTAGGCACATTAAATAAACAAATAAATAAATAAATAAAAATAAAAGAGATCACTCTTCATACTGTATACAGAGGAAGAGCAGGCTCAGTGTTTAGTCTGTTTTTTTTGCCAGTTTGTTTACACCATTACCTTACTTAAAACAATAGAAGTAATACTAAGCTTTTCTATCTCATGGTCCACATGAGTGCAACATTTTTACCCTACCTTCTGTAAGAAAAAAAAAAAAGAAAAAAAAAAAGTCAGATTTTAATTCTCCAACAAGAGGCTGTAACTGATCTCTCCTGTGCTGGGCAGTAATTTTAAGAGTAACTTGGAGTCTTTTAAGAGTAAGTTGGAGTCTGGAGATGAATAATTTAAATTAATCTTTGGCAAATTTAAGAGTAATTGTAGGTGTAATAAACACCCACCTCTACTTGGAACCTTTAATTATAGATGACAAACTATAAACACAAGTTTGTTGCATCATCAGAAACCTCAAGACATGATCCATCATGCATACATCACAAGAAATACATTATTCCTTCTGTTTAGTAGAAGGTATTATAGATGTATTACATTTACTTATGAGCATGATGTTGGTAGAAAGAAAATTAGGACCATGTTTGCCTTTCCTATTGTGTTTTTCTGTTCTTCCACCACTGCTTATACCATTTTCTGCTGATAATATTTGATATCCATTCTATGCAAGCATAAAAGGAAAACAACTTGCAAGGTAGTGGAAAAACAAGTACTGAGTCTTAATATAGAGGAACTCCCATGGGATATTTGCTCACAGAAAAAACAGTCCTATTGGACTTCATGGATGTCCATGAAGTAAAAAAAAAAAAAAAAAAAAAAAAACTCACAATATAAACCAGGCACATAAGATTTTTTAATATCCACTTAAAAGAATCAACTACTTCATATACACACACACAAATGTATTTTGTCCAAATCACCAGCTATTGTTACCTAGCAAGTGTTCAGGTGCTCCTAGAAAATGATAAATGTTACAAAAAAGCCTGAGAAGCATTTGGAGATATAACAGCTTAAAGTGAACTGTGACAATCACTCTTCAGTGACAAGAAGAGAACAATCAAAATTTGAGAAGGAAAAAAAAAAAAAAAAATGACAGTTGAAATCATTTTAAATACTGCAGCACTGAGTAATGGTTTCCTAAAACTTCACTATTCTCTGTGCTCACCCATGTTGTTTTACAACATAAAGATTAAGGTTAAGGGGCAGGAGCATTATAATGGAAGGAAAACCTGGCTGGCTGTGAGGACTGCCAAAGAACAGCAGATGAACATATTAATCATTCGTGTATCACAAGGAATTCTGCACAGCAGGACTAAATTACTCTTCAGAAACAAACTTCCTCAACCATCTTTTTGCTGTGATCACCAACATGAAACAGTGTACTGCTATTGATGAGACAATCGTAGACCTTTATAGCCCAGCTAAGCAGCAAAAGCCCCAAACCTAAACTAGATCTATGCATGTTAAAAAGATGAAAAATGCCTTATTGTTTCCTATGAGAAAAGAGCCTAATACAAAGGGTATTTGGAGGATGTTCTTCCTGTCTTTTTCAGGTGTTCTACTTGTCAATTATTTGAACTGTGCTATTTACACATTTTGTAATAGCTATTTGCACAAGAGTTAGTTGCAGGTTCACAACAGTCTGAAAGCCCTGCAAACGGGACTATGGATGTATTCTAGCATGTTAGCATTTTGACCAAAAAGCCCTACTACTTGAAGGAAAAACACCTAACAAATATCACATATCTAAACAAAGCCATCACTGCACAATACTACAAATAACTAATAATGACTCTACAGCTGCTTAAAAACAAAAACAGAAAAGAAAAGAAAAACAAAACAAGAGAACACCTTTCCAGCCTGTAAAATGATGCATAGTCTCACAAGAAACCTGGTAGTGCTATTGGTAGTAAAGGATCTTCGCCAAAGAGGATCAGCAAGATTATGCTACTTAGTAAATTAATCCTCCATATGGTTCCAGGAAGGGGTTCTGGTTTCTCATACATTTTGTGAAGAAATAAACTACTTTAAATGAGTTTACAATCACACACTAATTAAATTATAAGGTATAAAATGAGCCTTTCTGCAATTAGATGAGGCATTTCTAATACAAAGCTCAGGTCACTGCTGGTTTAAAACCATGGCTGATGAAAAAGCCAAAAACAATTATAACACGACTGGCATTTACCTTCACTCCCTGTCTCTCAGAGAACCAGAATCTACCAGGGTAGCTCAGAGAATAAATATTCACAGTCCTGCTCTAGCTACACCCAGTTTGAACTGGCCTGAGATACCAGTTAAGGCTTGCACCACTCTGTATGACTCCCCCACATTAGACATACACTGTCAGATTTAGAATTAATACCACAGAAGACACAACATCTGTGTCGATCCCTGCAGTAAGGCAAAGACAACTTAGACAAACACAATCCCTAATGTAATTTTGCAAGAGTAGTCAACAGTTTATCCACTGCATTAAACTCTGTATAAACAGACACGGTAATAAATGCTGGTTTAAAGTTTCCTCAAATTCTCTGCACAATTGATCCATAATCATTTCAGTCCTCTCTGAAGCTTAGTATCCTACCTTATTTCATTGGTTGCAAGGTGCCTGTTCAGTTCCCTAACCTGTGTTTCAGCCAACATTGTGCTCAGTGGAAAAGGCTGCTCTGCCATGTCCAGCTTTTCTAGAAATAGTAATGCAATCACACTCAATGGGCATGTTCCATGTTTGATTCCTTTGAGAAGTTTCTTTCTTGTTTTCTTTCAACCCTTAGGGGAATATATAAATGGAAAGTTTCAATTGAGCTCGTGTTGTAGGTTCTCAAACTTCTGTATGAGGTAGCAGGAAAGTTCAACAACCTCTATGTACTGGCATTGCTGAACTCATTATAACTGTATCCATGTGTAGGCACAGCAACATCAAAAAATCATCATCAAACTTGGAAATTATCAGCAAATCAGCTGACAAACTTGCTTAAGAAGTCACGAATGTCAGAGACAACCACCTTCTCCTCCCAGCAGTGTTAAGGCCAAAGGTAGAGGTGGGTTATTAAGAATAAAATATATGATTGCCCATCACCAATGCCTGTGCTTTGTTCATTACTTGCAGTTTCTAGGATTACCAAATTCTTTTTCTTTAGAAGGCAGTAAGAATAACAGACAGAAGTTAGCAATTTAAGCTCCACTGAAGACCATATCCAGATACAAATACATACATATTCATAACCCTCTTCATTCATATTTAAAGCTGATTAATTATTAAAAATATATTTGTGATCCTCTTAGTGGTGATCAGGGAAAGAAAAACAAAAACAAAAACAAACAAACAAAAAAAAAGGTAAATATCAAATCTGTCCAAAGTAAAACATTTATTTGAAACATTTAAATCATGTTCAAAAGAGAAAAACTTCGTTCACAAAATATGTCTGTAAACAACAGCAACAGTTTCAATGAATATTTTAATACCCCTTATATTGCAATTTTGTCCCCAAATCAGTAAGCACATGTGCACGTGCTCTTTTAAACAATATACCTATGTTTCTCATTCTTCCTTTCTTCATCTCTTGCAGCTTGTTTTTATGGCTCAGAAAATCCTATATTAGAGAAGACAGGAAAGAAACTTGATAATTATTGTTAAATTGTAAGTGGGGTCATCTACAGCTGCTTTCAAGATGCTAAGTGCTTTTAAGGTTCTCTCTCTTTATACTTCAACTTTTTGCAGGAAAGATTTCAATTCCATTGTTTAACCCTAATGACACCAAGTCTGCATCTGTTGCTGCACATACACCAGGCTGCAGCAGTCTCTCACCCCATACCACCTGTTCGGTTCCACTCAGAAAAAAAAGATTTCAGTCACCACGTGCATACGTAACTTCAGAAAATGAGCAGCATCATTAACTTCAACAGACAACCTGCACGCTTAGACACAGGCATGCAAATATTGCAGATCATTAGTTTGCTACCATCATTGTAAAGTTTATAAGCATCCTCATGAGGCAAAGAGCAAAAAGCCCTGCAGTACTGGATGTATTAATGGCACTTATTACTTAGAAAAAATGGTAGACCTCGGTACCAATTGAAGAAATTCATGTACCTGTTCACCTTCCTAAATTACAGCATTTTTGTAATTCCTTTTCCTTCAGAAACAGAATTAAGTCCAGTAAATCAACACAGTGTTTATTCTCCCTGACAATGCACGCTGAGGTACAGCTAGTATTTCAGCCTTGCCCTATTTGCGCATGCACACCATCACCTACTACAATCAAGAATTACACAACACGAGCAGGATACTATACTGTGCTGCATTTACCATGTAATTTATTGTTTCACTGGTCATTCGCTGGAAAGATGCTTTTCAGCATGTTTGTTATCTCTTTTCATCCCCTCATTTCATATGTACTGACAACAGAGGACTTACAGAGAGGCTTTAAATATCAGATGAAATCTGTTTGGTGTCAGGAGCCCTGAAAGCAGAGGTGGTGGGAAGGGCTGCTTGAGCAACTACTCTCAGGTTGCACTGCAGTTAAGAGATGCAAACAAATCTGCAGCAGAGGGCACAATGACAGTACATCCTCCGCAGACTCTTCTCTGATAAGATGTTCTAATAAATGAATAGAAACCAATTTCAGCTTTAGAGGTCCTTGAGCCAAAATGGTTAGCGGGTGGGAGAATATTCTGTAAATTAATCATTACAGGCTCTCTCTAGCCTTTTGTTCTCCCCAGAGCTTCTTCTTTTAGACACTGTTTGAGGGGGGGAAGAAACAAAAGAAGGTTTATCAGTCTGCACAAAAAGATACAAGTTGTGGTCAAATAACTCCCCTCATGATGACTGCCCTTCTGTCTTTAAATTCACATCTAATTATTGTCAGTTTCTTATTACTAGAAATTATGACTTCATCTGGAATAAATGCTGTGCATTAATACAAATGCTTCATTTGCTGCCACTTGGAGACATTAGACATATGCCTTAAACATTTTGGCACGTTTCTTAAAAGACAGAGGGCTAAGCTAGCTCAAAGAGTTTGCTACTGCGTTTTATTCATGTTTTATTATAATACCTGTTAAATATGTTACATTAACAGGGGCACTTGGTACTGCATAATACAACACTGTGACGCGTTAACAAGACACTAATCGTAAGGTCAGAAAATCTAAATACTGTATAAAGGATTTGCACCTTACATTATTAAAAAATGCAAAACATACTAGATTAACTCAAATTCAAACAAGTTGATGAAAAAAAAAAAAAATGAACAAGAAATGAAAAAAAATCAAGATGAAGCAGTGTGGTTTATGCAGGTCTCCAGAAACCAGCATATCATACACATGGGCTCTACGATCAGGAATACTAGGTAAAATTAATCCCAAAGCAAGGTACTGCAGCCAAGCTCTGTACTTCCAAAGCCAGGTTTTGTCAGTGAGAGCTGTTGACAGAGTCTCACCTACTGCTTTATAAATGGCATTTCTGTAATCTTCCTCTACCTCTGAAGGAAGCCAACACCAACCTCAGAGCTATCTATCTGCACACAGATCCCTTTTACTCACATGGTTCTCCTCCATTTAAATGGTGCTCAGGGACTTTAAACCTAGCAGAAACACTGCTATAACAGTGAGTATTTTATTAGGGCTCTAGGAGGTAATGATTGAGGATACACAAGTCCATTAATTGATTGTCTTGCATTTAGCTCCAGTAGGCAATCCTAGCTACATGCTGAGCCACAGCAGTCTCTTTCTCAGCAAACACTTTGGGAAGTGAATGCTCTTGCATTTTCAAAACAGTCAAGATATTTTTTTAATAACCATTTTTTAAAAGAAAAAAACATAACCTGCAAAGAATTATTTTTCAAAAGCTATTTCCAGCAGTGAAGATTCAATAGGAAGTGTAATTCACTAGTACACCTATAGAACACAAACCATCCTATATAGTCTTTCCATTCGTGTTTTTAATTACCAGCTGTTTTGCCAGCTTCTCTGTAGGTGCCTTCCAGTTTACCACCACCTCTCCCATTTTGTAATGTTAAAACAGATTATCCAGACAAATATTGTGTGCTACAAAACAAACTTTGTCCTGCTTACAGGTCTAAGTCCAACCTTCTATTCACAGTTTAGTAATGGCACATTGCAGCAGGACAAATTTTTGCAAATTCTCTTTAACTGTTTAACTTCTAGGATGTGCAATATTACATTCCTTTAAATAAATAAATGAATAAATTAATTTATATATATATAATATATACGTTTTGCAGTTTCTTAATGTTTAAAAATGTGGGTCTTCCCAATCACCAGGAAAAAAATCACTTTGCCATGTTTCCACTATAAAGTACGAAGTACTACAAGCAAAATAATATATACTTAAATATCAACTACAATATATTGTTTGAACAAAAATTTATATAAAACAGGAAGTCTGTAAAAAAAAAAAAAAAAAAAAAAAAAAAAAATAGTTCTGATATTTTTCCCCATTTAAAAATGAAATTTCTTTCCTTTTTTCTGAGTAAAACTCAGTGGTTTCTTGAGGGAGCATAGTGTTTGTGTGTTTTCTTGAACACAAAATTAGGAAAGGCAGCAATCTTCTATTCCAGTATTTTAATTAGGGAAAGGAGTGAGGAATAAAGAAGGGAACATTAGGAAAGAGGGACGACTTTAACATTCATAGCTTTAATTCAGTAGCTGAGAAATACCAGAAGTAAACACATACTCAGAAAGGTTGCCTAAAACTTCAGGAGGTGTTTTTGTATTGCATTATTAGCCCAGCAATTCACTGAGTCAATATCACAAATTAACCAAATCAAAGAAAAGGCTAATTTTCTACTTATGAGAATAGGAAGTTTTCTTATTCTTCCCTAGGTACGCAGGAGAGCCCTAATTCCCTTTTTTTCACTCACATCATATCACCCACCCCTTTGCTACCGAGGAAACTAACATGTGAGAATAAGTGTAGCATATAGTCCTCAAACTCTTGGTCTCTGTCAAATTGCCTCTTTACCACAAGTAAAGAGCATTAAAAACATGCTAACACATTGGAAAGAGACCTTTCAAGTGAGATTTAGGAACTGGAGACAAATAAACCTGACACCCACAGTTCTTCAGAACAGCATGAGTAGACACATTAATCAGCATGACTCACCAAAATAAAATCATGATAGCTTTTGTCAAAGGGGAGTCACACCTCATAGATTTTTAAGTTGAGTGAAAGGATAGTACCCTCAGATTTCAGAGTGGTTCCCCAATGAAGCCCCTTCAGAAGAATTTGTAAGGAACACAAGCAACTGTGGGCCAAACAGATAAACAAACAACACACACGGATTAAATCAAGCTAATAATATATAATCATTAAATGTTAAGAGACAGAAAACAAGCCGTTTGTTCTTGCACTCAGTGGAATACTGTAGTGAAAGGAAAAATACCTTGTCGTAGTACCATGCATTCACAAGCAATCTCAAATATATATATACATATATATATATATATATATAAAGTTGTAAAACAAAGTTTGCTAGCAATATTATCTTGAATCAGGAGAGTAATTGGAAGTGTTATTAGGAAGGAACTCATGCTGTTATATGAGCAGGCAGTAGAACAGCAGATATGAATTCATACAATGATACGATGATACAATAATTCAGGTTGGAATGAACCTCCAGAGGTCATTCAAAACAACTCCATGCTCACAGCACGGTCAACTAGATCAGGCTGGTCAAGGACTTGTCCAGTTTGGTTTGGAATATCTTGAAGAACTGCAATTTCACAGTCACTCTTGGCATCCTGTTCCAATGTTTGGCAATCTTCATTGTGGAAAAAAATAAAATTTGTCTTACACTTGTGGTGGTGTTACTCAGCTGAGCAGCTGAGCTCCACCACAACCGCTCTCTCACTCCTCCTCCCCAAAAGAAAAGGGGAGAAAATACGGTGGAAAGAGTTCAAGGGCTGAGATAAGGGCAGGGAGATCACTCAACAATTATCCTCATCTGCAACACAAACTCTGCATAGGGAGATGAATATAATTTATTCCGTATAACTAGCAGACAAGAACAGTGAGAAACTAAAAGCAGACTTAAAACACCTTCCCCCCATCTACCTTCTTCTACTCCTCCCCCGAATGGCGCAGGGGAACGGGGAATGTGGTCTGCGGTCAGTGCCTGACACTTCGTCTCTGCTGCTCCTTCACAGTCACTCTCTGCCCCTGCTCCCCCATCCTTCCCAAACTGCTCCTGCGTGGGCTCCTCTCCACGGGCTGCAGCTCCGGCCCGGGGCCTGCTCCTGCAGGGGCTCTCCATGGGCCGCAGCCTCCTCCAGGCCACATCCACCTGCTCCACCGGGGGCTCCTCCAGGGGCTGCAGCGTGGAGATCTGCTCCATGTGGGACCCACGGGCTGCAGGGGGACAGCCTGCTCCACCAGGGGCCTCTCCACAGGCCGCAGGGGAACTGCTGCTGCATGCCTGGAGCACCTCCTGCCCTCCTGCACTGACCTTGGGGTTTGCAGGGCTGGTTCTCTCACATTTTCTCACTCCTCTCTCCAAGATGCTAGTGCACATCAAATTATTCCCTTTCTTCAATCTGCTCTCCCAGAGGCCCAACCAGCGTCAGTACTGGCTCAGCTCTGCCTAGCAGCAGGTCCCTTTTGGAGCCACCTGGAGCTGGTTCAGATCTGACATGGGGCAGCTACTAGGCTCTGCTCACAGAGGCCACCCCTGCAGCACCCCTTGCAACCAAAACCTTATCATGTAAACCCAATGCAACACTGAATTGAGATTTCCTGTGTTTCACTTTGTTGTTTACCCTCACAAGTGTTGAGCACCAAGAAAAGATCCTGGATCTTTCTTTCCACTACCCTCCTATTACACAGCTGAAGACAGCAAATAAAGTCTTCCCTCAACCTTCTCTTTTCCAGCTGAACTTGTCCAGCTACCTTAGACCTTCCTTGTCATATCACGTTCCGGCATCCCACCAGCCTAATGGCTGATTGATGGGCTTGCTTTAATATGTCAGTGTCTGTTTCATATAGGAGAACTCATAACAGGACACAGCACTGCAGACTCAGTCTCACAAGTGCTGAGTAGAGGGGATTAATCACTTCCCTCAGCCTGCTAGTCACAGTCTTTCCAATAAAACCCATTACGTGGTTCAACCATCTTTGCCACAAAGACACGTTACTGACTCAGTATATACTTAATGTAAAGTGAGCCACATATGAAAAGGATTTTACATATGTAGTAATGAGCTGTGAATCAATTGATTGCTCCATTTTTTGTGTTTTCAATGAAAATTTCCTGCCACTTTTTGGTGCTCAAATAAAAAAGAAAAAAAAAAAGAAAAAAAAAAATGTCAAATATTGGCTAGCTTCAGAGAGATGTCTATAAAATTGCAAGTAGAATGGACACACTATCTCCAATTTAGCAGTTACTAGCAATTAAATGAAACTAGCAGATGGTAAGTGAAAAAAAATAAAATAAAATAAAATAAAATAAAATAAAATAAAATAAAATAAAATAAAATAAAATAAAATAAAATAAAAGGAGACACCACATATTGTGCAATTCAGCTGTGGAGCTTCTTGCCCCAAGACACTGAGAAAACTAACAGTTTGCAGACAAAAACAGAGTAGACAACCTCATGAGGGAGGAAAAAAATATGTCCAATTTGGACTGCTGTCTATGAAGACATCCACCTGTGTCACACAATATACCTATGATAAATCGGTGGAGCTTAGAAGATTGCTTGGCAAGAAGCATCATCATCGATTTGCCTCATACAAAGATTTTACATAGGCATCTGATATAAACAGACAGATAAAAGGATAGACGAAACTCTGGTCTCATCTACAACATAATTTTATTTAGAAGTAGATGTATCAGAGGTATCTTACATAAGATCTTAAATACCAACCTTAATCTGACAGTTCACAAAAACAGACAGGCCATTAAACACACACACATGGCTGGGAAGGAGCAAAAAGATATATATTTCTTTACTCAAGAAGAGCCTAGGACAGCCATATGAAACTGGGATAATGTGCCAGTTTGGTCAAAATCTGTTCAGTTATTTATAAACATTTGAATTTAGAGTAAGAAAGGGAAGAAGGATAGGAGAACCACCAAACCAGGGACAGAAAACTTTACGGCAAATTGAAAAGAAGGACTACTGAGACAGTATTCCTTTAGTTCTCAAATTTCTTAGATGAAATTGATAAAAATCCCCACAGATTTGCATCGAAGAAAGCAGGAAAGCAGCCAAGAAAAATAAGTCAAGCTGTTTTATCTGAAAGATGAGGGAATCTGAGTACTGCCAGGACAGAAATGTACAGAAGGCTGAGGAGAAGAGCACACTACAAGTATCACCACAGCCTTTATTCTGCAGGCTCATGTTAAACACGATGCCATTTTTCCCAAACTTGGGCCCCAGTGAACTTCCAATCCACCTAAAAGCCTCCAAATACTTCCAGAAGTGGCTGCAAAGAGAACAAATGCAAGAGAGCAAATACAACAAATACAACATAAACAAGCAGCTGTTGAAGTATTTATTCCATGATCATAGCTGAAGTTAAAATATGAGGGACAATTCAGTACACATAACATCAGTCCCTTTGTGCAATACTCCATTTTCCCTGATCAGCTGAAGCAGAAAGCATTTTTGCACTAATCAGTATAATCTACATTGCCCTGAGTAACAATGTATCAGTGCCACCTTATTTTATATGCAAATTATTCTATTCTGTTAATTATCATAATTAAGAATTATTGATGGAAAAAGTCATGCCACATAAATAATGAACCTGCTCAGAAATCATAACTTCTAGAATTAGAACAGCAGTTTGAGACTAAAATTGTGCTTTGCAATGAAGGAGTTTGAGTTGACAATTTTATTTGCCTTGTTAAATAGGGAAAAGTTATCTTCAATCAGACCTGCACTGCTGATATAGAGCAAGAAGCTTAACAACAACAACAACAAAAAAAAACCCACCATCAATGCTTCTGTAGGATTCAGTGGTATAAGTGAGCAGGGTAATATTAGCATAAATTGAAAGCACTAAAACAAAACAAACAAAAAAAAAAACAGTCTGATTAAGATGCCATTTGCATATAATAACGCATGGACACATTTCAGTATTGAGAACAAACTTCTAAATCTGCAGGAAGACACCACTGAGACAATACCATCTGACAGGAAAGGTTGGACTGTTTGTGAAATAAGTAATAGGGCCTCAAGATAGAAATAATATGTAATACACAGTTTGAAACCTTATTGTACAATTTTGTACAATGAAGTACTTTGTAATGTCATAATTAATCAGAACATCAGAGAGTCATAAGCCATCAATGAGGCAACAAAATGACATATTTAATTTTGAGAATATTCAGATGTCATTTACATAGGCATTCTGGAAACTGCAGTATAAAACACTCCTCAGCTAAAGTATTAATGTTGAGATGAAAGTAAGAATGAAAGTCATTGTGAACACATGGAAAATTATTATGAAGATGAGGATTTATACAACAATCTTCAATTACTGCAGTTGTAATATATCTGCATTCTGAAAGGCTTCACACAAAACCTCTACAGAAAAGTGTAATTGGTATCAGTGAACACTGATGCAATTAGCTTCTAAATCCTACAAGCCATTTACCACTGAGAGAATCTGTCTAGATGAGAAAGCAAATTAATTTGGTAAAAAAATAAAAAATAAAAAAAAATTGCACCATTTCTACAGTATGTAGCATGAGCTTCAGATACCTTTAGGATGTTCTCTTTTGTTTATGGAGGATTAAGTGTATTTGCTTTAAGATTTCTATATAGGCATTGCACTGATATTTCAGTTAATTTTAAATGTCTCTCACAGAATATTATAGTTGGATATAATAATAGAGGCTATACAATCTGCTCACTTTTAGCTGGATGTCTGCAGCCAATGTGGTTTGCTGTAGATATAAAAACTTCATTCCCTAGCTCTGCTGAAATACTCATTTTAAATGAAGAGAAATACTAAAAATACAAATAGAGCATAAAACATAAGCAACAAGAAAACTTAGGTTGATACCACGTAAGTTGAACTAGACACAGAAGACATCATCATAGTCAGGAGCTGTTTATTTTCATGCAAATCAGACTTCTTAAAATCAATTCATCTTACTGAGGCAGTTTCTAACAGCTGAACAGTTCAAATGCCTGAATGAAGTTGATGCATTTCAAAGCATTTTTCTATTCTGGCCACCCAAATTCTGTGGATCTACAAAAAAAAAAATAATAAAAAAAAAAATCTACACATTTGCAAAATGCCAAAAAGCTCCTGCTTGACAACGCCTTTCTGTTTTGCATGGGTCAGGGAGAAATTATTATTATTATTATTATTAACAAAGCTACCCATTTGAAAGATTTAAGGTAACTCAGTGTTTTTTGTGAGGTCACCAGAACATCTTGAAGGCACTGGCATCAGAAGCAATGGAAGGCAGGAAGCGTTCACCTACAACAGTCTTGCCACCTGATACGGTGATTGTATCTAAGCATTACAGGTGCTTTCCATAACCACGCATGACTATCTTCTTGTGAATTTACATTAGATCAGCTTTTATAAAATGATGTCCAGTCAGCTCCTGTTTCATCGCTCCAGCTGCTTTAATACTGCTACATATATAACAGAGAGCATTTGAAGATCACGTCACACAAACGCGATTAAAAGCACCTCCATTAAGTGTAGTAGGCAGCAAACTACTCGGAGTGAAACTACTTACTGCAAACATCCACTTGCCATGCTATTGGGCCTCAACACAAGCTGAATTATCCTCATCCATTGGGTACTAGAAATACTGTACAGTTGCATCACATTATGGTTGTAGCATTTAATCTCAGTGCACACAGAGTGGCTTTTGGATGCTGCCCGTAGGTTCCAGAATCAGTACATTAGCCTGTATGTGTAATTATCTTTTTTTTTAAATCAGGAGGGGGATTGTCCCTTGTAGACCCCTTACAGGTTTACAGACTTAGGGCTCTATTTTTTTCTTTTTCTTTTTCTCCCATTTTTTTCCCCACATTTTTTGCTGTGCACTGTGCAGAAGCACTCAGGAAAATACCCAAGCTAACAGTGTGCTTCCAGCTGCAGGACTGTATCAACACAGTCCTACATGCACACACTAACCGCGTGTTGCTATAGCTGTACTGTTCTTTGGAACTGCAGAAGGATTCCTGAACGCCTTTGTTCAGTGCAATTTCACTGCCTATCTCAGTCATCTGTTGCATCCTGAAAGCAGTAGTGCATCACACAATGCTAACATGGCTTAAGTCAGACATCTTTCAGCACTACACAGTTACAGCACAGAAATGGTGAATCACCTGTGGTGAAAGATGTAGAAGGGAGATATTTATCTGAATCCTCTCAGTATAATTTTCCCAATGCTTTTCGGTAGTCAGTTCTCACAGACAGGAAACAGAACATCTGCAAAAATAGAAATGCTTAACCTGGACTCCAGCATTCCTTGGAATACTGCTTTATCTTGCGAAAGGCCCTTCTGGAGTATTTTGTTTGCTTTTACTGGTTAAATAAATGCAGATGGGGTAAGAATACATTGTGTTGGTTTTTTTTTGTTTGTTTGCTTGCTTTCTTCTAGTTTCTAAAGCTTTGCACTCCAGTAGTTTTTACCTAGTACTTCATCAAAAGCAATAAGAAAGGGTGGTAAGTTTTTCTAAGATGCTGCCATTTGTAGTAGCAGCCCTCTGACTCTCAATAGGTAACAGAAATTCCAGGTCAAAATTTAGGTATAAGGCAAACAAGATCATCAGCTCCAAAATTAAGCAGACAAAACGACTTTTCAACAGTGCTAGCGTAGCATTTCAATAAAGCACAGCAGGGTTTGGAAATGAACTGGGGAAAAAAAAAAAAAAGAATAACAACAACAACAAAGAACAAAAATGCAATAGCCACTTTTACCTGGGATCATACATCTGTTTTAGCAGCACTGCTGGTAGTAAGATTTATGACTTTGTTTTGTTGTTACTATTTTGGGTATATAGATACAATAAAGCAAAAGCCACACTGAAAAGCACCCTGCATAAGGTAAAGCAGAGCACAGATCTAACCTTCTTTAACACGTTCTGCCTTTGTACTTAGGCTTGTTTACCTCCTCCAGGTTTTCTCATTACAACTGTGATAAGCCCATTCTCCTGATACTGCAAAGGCCGCTGCCACTTTTGAAACAGCAATTCTTCACACTTAACAACAGATAACCAGTCCACAATCTCCTCAAATACGCACCATCACTGCGTCCTTCCTCAGGAGATCTCAGCACATGGTGTGCGTGTGGACGGGGGGGGTTGGTTATTTGGAGGGCGTGAGCTGGAAACCCATTCCCTTCGACTGTACGGTCACACTTCAGTAAGGGAAATGACAGCTAGTTTCAAAGACAATTTTACCAGCCAGGAATGGGCAGATCAGCATAAAACACCAGCTCAGAATAACAGTTCTTAAATAATGTATTTCAGACACTTTAATTTTCCAGATTCCTAAGTCTTCCAGACTCATTCAAGTCTTACTCTCAAGCCCGATTTCACCAGCAGGCAGCCAGGCATAGCAGGGGTGAGGACGGGAGGAGCAGAACAGAGCACACCAACCTGTGACACCAGATGCTTTAAGATACCAAAACCACAGCACAGCCAGATGTTACACTGCCAAAGGCATAACACAAACCATCTGATCTTCCAAGCCCTAGAATAAAAATGTAATTACACCCCAAGATCTTTGACTATTGAGTTGCTGGGGAGGCGGGGGGGGGGGCGGGGGTTTGTTTTGTGGTGTGTGGGTGTTTTGTTTTGTTTTGTTTTTGGTAAAATAAAACATTTTCTTAATCTATCCAACTTTGTGCTGTGCTAACAACCGAGCAGTTCTAAGGGAGCACCAGACAAAAGTGGAAATGACTGTAACTTGTTATGATATCAAAGTCAAATATACGGTAGTTTGCAGAGTAGGGGCAGTGACGTTTTAAAATCTGTACAAGCTGTTGAGTCTCAGTTCTTTGATCCAAGATCTGCTGGCATAAGAAACACTTCAAAGCAATCTGTTGCTTCAGTTTACATGAATAAGAATGTTTCAAGCATATGGATTAACTAAGAGGAAGTGAAATACAATCCATTTTTAATGCATATCTTAGCAGCAAACTCCAACTCTGATCCCCCTTGGCATTTTACAGTAGAACCTTCCTGGCTTTGCCACCCAAGGAAGGTGACTTTGTTATAGAAATTAATGCTGCAAAATACAGAAATGTCAAGATCGACCTAAGCGTAATGAAATCAAGGAGCCTGGAACAAAATTCACCAGACACTGGAACTGCTAGATGGCAGCTATAATGCTACTGAAAAAGCATTATTTAAAAAAAAAAAAAAAAAAAAAAAGTGCAGAAGCCTGAAGGTCACAATGAGTATGAACTGGAACTGCATACCCAGGAGCTAGCTCTTCAATGCATGACTCTAGGGCAGTGAAAAACAAGTGCATATCATCAAATAACTCCTGATCTACAAACTAAAGATTGACAATCCGTGTAACCACATGGGGAGAGCAGTTACCAGGAAAGGATATTGAAAGAACTAAAGGACATGAACTTTATTATCTGGTGGATAAGGAATGGAGAAGGACTCTTTACTCGGGTAGATAATGATAGGACAAAGGGGAATGGTCTTAAACTAAAAGTGGATAGATTTAGACTAGACATCAGGAGGAAATTCTTCACTGTAAGGGTGGTGAGGCACTGGCACAGGCTGCCCAGAGAAGCTGTGGATGCCCCATCCCTGGAGGTGTTCAAGGCCAGGCTGGAAGGGGCCTTGGCCAACCTGATGTAGTGGGTGGCATCCCCATCTATGGCAGGGGGGTTGGAGTTAGATCATCTCTAAGGTCCCTTCCAAACCAAGCCATTCTATGATTCTATGATTTATTCTGCTCAGAAAGCCTAGCAGCACAGCTACATTTAATTTCTTTCAACACCCACAGTGGTTTGCCAACCTTTACTTCTCAGATTTATTTTTTTTTAACCTCATAAAAGCACCATTTTCACAGTAATATGATTGTGAACTATTTACATGGACATACATTTTACCATCATATTACATGAGTGCAGGTGCTTCAACACAGGAACAGAGTTTCCTATGTAATGTTGGAAAGACATTTTCCAATGAGCATATTAGACAAGGGCAAAGATTCCCATTAAGCGATGAGAAAAACCTGAATATAAAATTCAAATTATGTAGTGACAGAGCTGTGGACTTTTCAAATGGATACTTACATGTTTAACCACCGTTAAGTCCACAAGTCGTTCTCCGATCAAACCCTTTCCTACAGATATGTGTCTGTCATCAGTCTCTCTGCAATTAAACTGGGGCTATTAGAGAATCAGGTGGTGATTTCATTTTCAAAAAGATGAAGTAGATGTGTGCATTGATGCTTTAAGTGAGGTTTTGTAGTAGAAGGTACATTTCAAGTCACCAGTTAAAATCCAGTCAAAGAAATTAAACATAGCGTTCTTTCATTTACTGAAGAGATATGCTACCTTACAGCTATTTCAAGGCAGCAGGGTATTACCAGCCACATAACTGAAAAGCAGGTAACACAAACGTAAACTGCTTGCATGTCAAAGCCTATTTCTCCCCACAGTTAGCGGAAGGTTGAGACCAAACTGCAGGTCTATGTTACTGGAGGACAGCTTCTGAATGATGATGATGCTAACTTGCTGCATCATCTTTAGTATCTCTAGAGGCAGCAAAGCTGAAAAGACGTGACTGCTGAACTACTTGCATATGTCCTGAGGCGACTTTCCCGGGATGAAGTTGCTGACAAATTCTTAATGCCATCCATGCTGCACCATTCTTGATCTACTTAGAACATTTCTCCCTTAAGGAAGCACTTTCCACAGCCTTAAATTCACTTAAAATGCAAACTAGGAAAAACATTGCCTGTAATATCAACAGGAGGTTTTTTAAATCCAATGAATAAGATTAAACAATTTCAGTGCAAATTACTAAATTCTTTTCAGTTTGAACTAACTCATTAAAACCCCCTACATGGTAATACTCTCCATGCTCTATGATTAGCATGCAATTTCTTCTATTAGGTCAGTAAACTGTAAGAAAAGTTGAGCTAAATATTTCCACAAAAGCACCCTTTTCCCCCCACTCCCTGTTTTACACCCTGAAAATTCGACTGAGACAAATCTCACATTTCTGTGTGGCTTCTCTTGCTGCATATCACAAAGCTATAAGAGTGTGATGTGAAAGTGCCAGGGAAAAATGCTGGTTTATGATTTATGTCCTCTACAGAATAGCTAGCTAGGAAGTTCACTAAGTCCCTGTTTCCAGGTAACAGTTAACATACATATTAAATTCAAGCTTTGGGTCAAATATTCCTACAAATGGCTGAAACCTGCTCTATAACCTGTCCCAGCCTACCAGCAGAAAGCAGATGCTACCAAAGAAACAAATTTTGTATAAACTTTGCTGTTTTACAAATTTCTGTTACAGCTGGATTCTTCTGTCTCTCAGTTGCTTTAGCCACTGGAGTACAAGACAGCTACTGCTGTGTTCATCAAGGACATCACAAATCGCCCCACGCTGTTACAAGATATTCAGTTCCATACCTGTGGAAAGGGATCATACAAGATTTACTGTAATCACCATGTGGCCAGACCCCTTCCTGACAGTGAGGAAGCCAAGAAAGGTCCTCCCAGCAGCAAGCCTGCCAAAAACTCAGCACACAAATGAACAAGAGACAGCCCCCTGATCCCCTCAGTGGATACCACTTGTGGTAAGAGAAGACAGAGGCAGGATCTGATGTAAAAAGTGTGAGAAGAAACAGGTAAATAATACAAAGCAATGGGAAAAAAAAAAAAAAAAAAAAAAAAAGCAGAGCTTGAAGGCTGAAGTATGAAATATTTTTCCCCGTGTTCATGTCATTACATACAGTGACCTTTTTCTTGCAATCTCCTGCTGCAGTTTCCAAGGAGGAGCTGCAAAGATTGCCCTTTTTTGGCTACTTTTTTTGTACCACCTTTACATTGCATTTCCTGAATTCTCAGCAGCCAGAGCACAGAAGACTGGTATCATCACTAACAATTAAATCCCAGAAGGGCTAGTCCAAAACTCCATTAAATTACCAGTCAGTCAGTTACCGAGCTCATGGGTAAACTTTGCATTCTGAGAGATTTCCTGATTTTACATGAAATTCACCTCTGCATAAGGATTACAACAAGCCAAGGAGTTCCACAGGTCATCCAAATCCACTTTCTGCTTCCACTCAAACTCTTACCTCCCTTTTGGCACGGGTCTCATGGGCAGCTCTTTGACAAAGACCCATGTTCCATGTTGGAGCAACAAAGTTCATGAGCTCAAAGGCCTTGGAAAGGGATGTAGATAGGGGAAGCAGGGGGAAGAATTCCTTTTTCCTCTACAACAGCAGAACTAGTCTGTACTGAATGAATGTTTAACTGCAGGTGACCATCCTGCCCACCTGAAAAGTGATCTATCATGGGCCATCACTCACTATGGACAAGATTTTGTGCACAAGTTAGTGCATGATGCTTTGTATATCACCCTGAAAGGAGAAAAGGAAATTAAAGGAATCTGCTCTACACATGAGCTGTCTGGAATGCCAAAGGCACAACAAGGTGAGTAAAAGGGTTTGCGTGCTTCCATGGGACTAGGAAGGGGAAACAAGGAAAAAAAAAAAAAGAAAAAAAAAGAGAAGGTGCCTTGACTGAAATTTGCTGCGATGATGTGACATAGGCCTTTAAAAATAGACATTCATTGCCCTTAAATCCTCTTCCAAAAACTCAGTCCTTGCTAAAAGATTCAAATTGCAGATTTAATGGAGGCAGCACATTGTGTGCGGCTAGAAAATGTATTATGATTAGATGGAGCTATAACTAAGTTCATACATACAGATAGACACATATTCTCCACCTGGGTAAGTATGTCTACATTATATTCTCATGAATGAAATGAACCCCCTGCAAAAATCATTAATGAAGGACAAAAGGAGTAAATTGATTGCTGGTATTTTCTCTAAAAGAGAAGAAATTACTGAATTTCAGAGGAACAAGTAGCTGATATAGCAGCCAAATGGTACCCATTATTTTCAGTCAGATTAAGCAGTCAAATTTGGGACAGTCTGCTAATGTCTAAAAATTTATATGGAAAATAATTCTGGGGGAGTTAAAAAAAAAAAAAAAAAAAAAAAAAAAGAAGAAGAATCAAGACTGCTATTATGCTAATACCCAAGTATTACTTGGAAACTGAGGTTATGTGCTTAAACCAGATTTTTAAGGCAACGTTATCAACACAAATCAGAAAAATGAAATTATATTCGTCTTACTGAATATAGCCCTGCCCAGTTTCACTGCTAGATTATTTATTTCAGTGGAGATATAAGACTATAAAGGACATCTACACTGGAAATTCATACTGCTACATTAGCAGGAATAAAGAAAGATTTGAGCTACAGCACTGACTCTAATTTTAATAAACCCTTGAATCGATGTCCTATGTAACATAAGAACAGATACGCAGCCTGACTTATGGATGGATCTCATTGGGCTTTATATTTGTAGATAATTTCCTCTTTGAACTGAAATATTACAATTTGCACCAAAATTACTGTAGGTACAAAATGAGAGACCAAAGCACAGTAGAAGAGTCTCAGAGTGTGCTCCATGACAGTAAATTAAAATTCCACGATTCTATCTATGGTATTACTAACTTGAATGCAAGGTACCCTAGTACATTAGAGATTACACTGTATGTCTGTGAGCGGTTATTGCGGGGAGACGTGAGGGGGGAAAAAAAGTCTCTGTCTCTCCAGAGCAATCAACTTTGTGGTACTGTCTTGTGGTTTGGGTTGTGTTTTTTTGTTTGTTTGTTTTGGTGTTGCTTTTTTTTTCCCCCCAGTTTTGTTTGTTGGCTTATGGGAATGAGGCAAGTACAAATGTACTCATCAGCAATTAATACATTTTTGCGTTCAGGTTTTTGAGAAAGAACCCATTGCTTGCAGGATGGATTTTAATGGAGCAGAGCTACATAAACAAGGCTTTTTTTTTTTTTTTTCACATACAGTGTAACAAGAAAAAGTAAACACCTCTCCACAATCCCAAAGAGTATTTTAAGCCAACTCGCATGCAGAAGTCTCCAGCTGCACAAAACTGGAGTTCAGTACTCGAGCTTTGGTCTTCAGGAATAGCAATTAAACTGGGCTGGAGTCCCTCCGCAAATTCCTACAGAGATACAAAAATCAGTGAAAGCTGAAGTCCAAAATAACTGTCTTTATCTCATGCTTTGTACATATCAAAGTCTGTTTACATAAATTTACCTGTGGGAAACTAACTGCTATTATGTCATTTCCCCCCCTTTCCCACACCTTATTACATTTTCTTATACTATCTTAATCTCAAGCCTCGCTTCCAGAAGTCCCAGACTGGTAACATGTTATTTCCAATTAGCCGAACCAATCATTTCACATCAGACGAATCCTTATTTCACAAAGTGTTCCAAATCTTTAATCAGGCTTCAGAAGTATGTGTATAATCAGTTTCTTCAAGATAACGTGAAGGGAGAGGTGAAACAGAAAATGGATTGTTAACATAGATTTTCATCTGCTTAAGATGCAACAGGAGGTAAGATTCAGACATAAATCTGTTGGTCCTAAAGCAAAGCATAGATCATGTTCAGTAACTTAACAGCATGTCCATGTAAGCATTCTTTTTAAATGCATATATGATTGGAAACTGAAATGCTGAGATTAGAAGAAGGAGCAGGATGTCATTTACTTCTACTATTTACTAAAAATGTTATGTTTCTAATTCAGTCTTCACCATATCTCTAACAGCACGTGAAAGCTGATGCAAACTTTGAAATAAAAAATGACTAACGCAATTGTAGTATCCTATTTCTTATTCATTAAATCTTTTTTTTTTCAGGATACAAAAACAAAGCTTTGTCTTTGCTCACACAAAAGTACTCCAGTCTTACAAAACTACTCTACAATAGAAATAAAACAGAATTTTTAAGATCCTTATACACTTGCAGGAAACTAGACCAAAACATGGTGGATATATGGTATAATTGCCATAATTTTCATTCTTTTACTTATCACATCATACCAACAGCAAATTTAGAAGAGAATAACTTGGTTTCAGAGTACCTTACCTATCCTTTAAGTTTTTCGTTACACATTTTCACTACATACATGGAAACACTTCTCTATTTGCACATTTTTAAAAGAAGGTAAAGTAAGAAAAAGCAGTAACTCAAATGAGGTAACAATGAACACAGAACCACTGATAATCACGAAACACCATACTGACTTCACTCACTATTTCCAGATTTTTCTGAGCATCAGGACGTTCAGAAACACTTTTCTGAAAACATTTTTATTTTTTATTTTTTATCTTGGTAGGGAATAAATATTGATGATACCAAACTCAGTAAGTTAAGCATTTGCCTTAGAGCTTGAGGGGTTTGGCAGCAGTGGGGTTTGTAATTAATAGTTAAATACTTTCCAGTCCCTGAGGACTTAGCTGATTTATAGTATTTCAGTGAATAAACAGAACATTCCCTAGCTCTAGCACATTCTTCCCTGCCTTGCTTTTTTTTTTTTTTTCCTAAAAGATTTCATTAAAACAGCTGAATCTAACTTTGTGCCTGACTGATTTGGGATAGGAAAAATTATTAACCTGCATTATAAGTGGCCTGTATGCAGAACAAAAGTAATCCCACACACTAATATGTGATCAGTATCTGACTGATAAGTGCATCGTCCTTCAAAAGGTTCAGAGGTCTGGCTCATGCTCTTAGGAGATAAACAACTTCAGCCTACAAAGAATAGCTTTCCCATTTCTTTTGCGTGTTTAAAAGCCTTACAGTTTTCTACTTTATAATAAACACTTCTGCAACCTAAGTAGTGTTAATAGAGTGACATTGCTCTTTTTTTACGGACATTTCAAAAGAAGTACAGCATGCAAAAGACTCCTGAGTGGTTTAAACAAAGTTTGAAAGTAAAAACAGCATAAGCAATGCCTTGTCACTCAGTACAATAAATCCGTCCTCACCACATAAATCACCAGTTATCCTCATTGCCACCGTTTTGATTTATGGTGGAAGAAGATAGGAAACGATGGAATTTAACTTTTGACAGTAATTTGTTTCCAATCCACTACATACAAGAGATTTAAACCCACTGTTTGTTTTCATTATAATTTGTAGAAATACTTTAATCTGTGCAGTTTCTAATACAGGTATATTTAAGCTCAGATTCAGTTGCCACACCTCTGAGAGTCACTACGTGTCAGCTAAGCTGTACTAATATGCCAGGCAGCCAGAGGATAAAACGTTTTCACCTAAATCTAAGTGTCTGGACGTGTTGGAATATCTGGTATATACAATGTGATGGCTTGCTGGATGGTAACTCAGTAACATATAGTAGCTTGATTGTGTGCCTAAATCCCTAATTGAAAACAATATTAATCCAGTTCAGCTCCTCCTCATTATACTATTCTCTGTTGTTAATTTTGTTGTTGTTGTTTTTTGCTAAGAATTCGATTACTAGCACCAGACAGCCAAGTAATGACAAAGGGAACAGTTTCAATGAAATCAAGACCATACCTAAATATCTAATGGACAAATTCTCGAGGCCCCTCCTGCAGTACTGCGTTCAGCTCTGGGGCCCCCACCACAAGAAAGACGTGGATGTATTAGAATGAGCCCAGAGGCAGGCCATGGGGATGATCAAACAGCTGGAGCACCTCTCCTATGAAGACAGGCTGAGGGAGTTGGGGTTGTTCAGCCTGGAGAAGAGAAGGCTCCAGAGAGACCTTACAGCAGCCTTACAGTACCTAAAGGGGGCCTACAGGAAAGCTGGGGAGGGACTCTGCCAGGGAGTGTAGGGATAGGACAAGTAATTACTTTAAACCAAAAGTAGGTAGGTTTAGACTAAATGTGAGGAAGACATTCTTCACTCTGAAAGTGGTGAGGCACTGGCACAGGCTGCCCAGAGAAGCTGTGGATGCCGCATTCCTCGAGGTGCTCAAGGCCAGGCTGGATGGGGCTTTGGGCAGCCTGGTCTGGTGGGAGGTGTCCCTGCCCATAGCAGGGGGTTGGAGCTGGGTGGGCTTTATGGTCCTTTCCAATCCAAACCATTCTGTGATTCTGTGAACGCAAATCATAGCCTGTCTGCTAAACAGGAAGAGATAGGAAAACAACCTGGAGGCTATCCAACATACAATTGCTCCACGTATTAAACCACATTTACCAAAAGCACACGTGTAACAGGAATACACTATGAAAGCAGAGCTGGTTCTATAAAAGCAAATGCAAAAAGATTGGAAGAAAAAGCAGAACAACTGCAAGGCCAGTTTGAAGAATACTGTGATTACTACCCTACATTACAAAGACTTCAGAAATATATAGCTCCTATTAGCTCCCAACTAAAAGAAAATGACTGCAGTAAAGAGCGACGACTCCAGAGTGACAGTGTTACAGTTCAGAACAATTCTTCAGATGATATAAACCAACATAGCTCCAGCTTGTATCAGTGGAAGATCATACAGAGTGCCCAAGAATATTAATGAATTGTTCACTGAAAACATATTATATTACAAGTAACTCCTTCAATTATTAGTTGCTGCTTTTTTTAAAGAACACGGAACACAGAAGCATTTAGGTACACAGCAGACATATGACAAAACAATGACAAACGGCAGGAATAACATTTTGATGTAGTTCTATTAAAAAGACAACTCCTTCACTCTTGGAATAATCCCATAAAAACCCTTTCATTAAATCACTCTTTCATACTAACCGATTCCTTTTCAATGCAATTTAAGCTCATTAACTTAAACGAGCACTATTACATGTGCAATAAAATAAACATAAGTACTGTTTTTATGCTTCCCTACCAGGTAAATCACCCCTTTAAAGATATTATAGTTCTATCTGTTGTAGGGTAGTTAAACAGACACATTTAAAAGTTGACGCTGGTTACTTTCTTTTTACTTGGATGAGTTGATCTCTGAAGCACAAACAAAAGTAAAGTCATTAACTCTTTTTTTCCCCCACTTACAAGTGCTTATACTTTCTCTCAAAGAAATTGTCTTAACAGTTGGATAAATAACACAAAAACAACAAAGTCGTTGTCCTATTTTCAGCATGGGGCACTAACAAAATCATTTAAAGCAGCTGCAAGAAATCCTGAAGCATTAGACCAAACTGTGACCTATGGCATAGCATCACAATCAGATGTGTATTTTCATGATCAGATTGCAACTGGTGCCTATTATTTCTCCTGGCTGTCCAAACAATTATCTTTTATAAGCAAGAATGTGTTATCAGAGTAGGATATGCAATCTATTCTGCCTTCTCTTGCACCGTATATAAAAAGGGACTCAGACAGCTGAAGTAGCTAGTAAAGAGATTTTATCAAAACATGGATTTTTTTTGGAATTGATATTTTCTTTTACGAAAAGGGCCAGCGCAGTTACCTAATATCATCCCTTTCTTTGCGGAAGGTAATATAAAAAGAAAGGTAGATAGGAGTTGAAGCAATGGAAGTTTTGAGTGAAGCCACATGCAACTCTCCATGTTTCTGGTTACACAGATGGTAACCACTGAATTTGTTTCTGTTGTGAAATTTATAAGCAACCATCAGATGAAATTAAAACATAGCTTAATGCTACAGCAGGTTTAGTTCAATCTCTGGTCCATTTGAAGAGGTGAAAATGTATTTTTAATTTTCGTATGTTTAGAAGGGTAAGATCATGATCCCACTATTTCAATGAAGATGCACATCAACAGCTCTGCAACAGTTATGTCCATTTTTGCAGATCGCAAAACCACCATTTGCTTTGGTCTGCTGTATATGCACAGTGGAAATTAGGAATTAGGAATATCCTGAGGATACTCTGCTATACCTTGGATCACATCTTAGGTTGACAATGCTGCTAAAGACTTATCCTCTTCCTCATCAAGTCATCAGCTCTCAGGCTACCAGATTTGAGCGTTGGGAAAAGTGACAGCACACTGTCCTGGTTCACTTCTAATAGTGACAAGAGAATTTGCTATGATACGGTTAAATGCACAAAATGGTCAAATGTTTTAAAGAGTGAAAGTGTTTTGTTGGTGGTGGTGCTTTGTTTGTATTTTAAAGAAAATGAGTTACTTTGCTTGAAGAAAAATTTGGAAATGTAACCAAAATTCAGCTAGAATGAGCAGTAACAGAAAACTTACCATCTTATGGATGTTGAATGCCCGTTGCCTTCAGTGGTTTTGCAGCAGGTCAGAGAACATAACTGCACATTTGAAAAAGTCAATGCAACTAGAATAATTCCGCATCCTGGTAGGGAAGCCAAGGAATGAGAGTACTTCAGGACTGAGCTACTGTTTCCTTGCTAAAGATGGTGCCCCAAAGTTTCACTCCAGTCAAAAGAAAATCTTGACTGGTCACTTTTCTGTGCAGCAAGAATTTCAGCACCTGTTGTTCTGGCATTCATTGCACCCAGCACACTTGTTAAAACGTTTACATTACTTCAAGAAATGCCAGTCACTGTCAGCAGTCAATAAGAAATGAGATGGAAAGCAGCTAGTCATGCTTTTTACATCAACTAACCACCGAACACAAATGTTTCCCTTTTTCATTAGGCAAGGTGATACAAGTCAGACTAGAACTGAATCAACCTTAACTTCATCATCTTTAAAAGTTATATTAAGAAACAACACTATTGCAGTAGTACAGATCTCCTATAGTCTCCGTGGTACAGATTACAAGGGCTTAGACATAAACTTTGCTTGCATGAACTGATTAATCTGCTTAAACCACAGAGAAAAAGGAGGAATTATTTTGAAGGAAATCGCTATTATGATAAAGTCACAGAAGCCAACAATATAGTAGCAGGTATTTTTTCTTAACAGAGCACTTCTAAACTACACAAATATGTTGTGGTTTGTAACAGGCTATGTAATTGCATCGGAGTCCCAATATTGTATCTTTTTTAAAAAAATAAATAAATACAGGGAGTAGAAGATTTTGTCCTAAAGTTACTTCAAGGAACCCAAAAGATCATGCACATAACTCAAATCTTCCAAGAATAGTTCCTGTTAGATAAACTACATCAGATATACATCAATTCTGAAGCAACTGAACGCCACCTAGGTTAAATAAGTGAAGTAAGAGCAGCTGTCAGCTCAGCTGTTCTGACGACCGGGACTATAATTCATAGGCCAGTAAGAGAGGCTAGGTTCAAATCAGACAAAGGGTTAGAACACATGTGGAACAGGGGCAGAGTGTGACCATGAAGGATCTGCAGAGACAAACTGTTAGGGACTGACCGCAGCCGCCATTCCCCCCTCCCCTACAGCACTCAGGGAGAGGAGGTGGAAGAGGGTGGATGGGGGGAGGGTGTTTGTAGTTTGCTTTTAGTTACTCACTGCTCTAGTTTGCTAGTGATAGGGAATAAATTATATCAATCTCCCTATGTTGAGTCTGTTTTGCCCACAAGGGTAAATTATGAGCGATCTCCTTAACCTTATCTCAGCCCATGAGCTTTTTTTCATCATATTTTCTCACCCTGTTCTGATGAAGAAGGGGAGTGAGAGAGCGGTTGTGGCAGAGCTTAGGTAGCCATCGGTGTGAAACCACCACGCAGACATAAACGTTTAGACATTGGAACGGGCTGCCCAGGGAAGTGGTGGAGTCACCATCCCTGGAGGTCTTTAAAAGACGTTTAGATGTAGAGCTTAGGGATATGGTTTAGTGGGGACTGTTAGTGTTAGGTCAGAGGTTGGACTTGATGATCTTGAGGTCTCTTCCAACCTAGAAATTCTGTGAATGCTCTCACAAAAGCTTCTTCACAGTATGGCTCTCACAAGAAGAAATTTATTAACCATATTAAAATGTGCCAATAAAATAATTATTCCTAAAAATAGTTTCAATATGCCCAGTACCAGGAACAGACTAACCATGTGACGTTCAACAGAGAAAAGAAAACAACATTAATTTATATCAACATCTCTCTTCAATCTCATTTATGCCAATCAAAAAAAAATGCAATTGCACTTGTTACTGGAAAACTGAAAGATACAAAACTTGCAGGAACACTACTTACTTCATTCGCATCAAATCTTAAACATGAAAAAAATATTTTCTTTTTTTATTTTCTTTTTTTTTCTTTTTTTTTTTTTAATGCAAGGAAATTAACACCCCAATTACATCAGTAGTTTGTTCCATACCAGTTATTAACCTTTTCAGTGCTTATGTAAAGCACCAGATTGACTATGAAATACTCTTTGGTTTCTTCCAGCCATACCAACTCAACACAGACTTTACCCTCTGAATCTGCATAGTCTGTGGTATAGACACAACCCATATAATCATAAAGGCTGGACGCCTTGGAAGACAGTTCCATGCAGACTGGCGCACTGAAACACCAGAAGGGCTTTCGAGTTTCATCCAAGAGAGTAACATCCATCATGTAACAGTCCTAAAACACAAACAGAGGAGATTACTTTCCTATGCCATGGCACAGTAAGTTCTCTCCCTGACTTTAGGGAGAAATACTAAAGGTTCAATAGACAGCAAATTTTGGTATGGAGGCTAAAAATTCACAATATAATTAATAGTGTTCTACTGACTATTGCAAGTCAACAGATACTTACTTAGAGGTTTCGCTGTATTATATAGCTGTGCTTCTGTAGCTTTAACAATTATTTCACTACTACTGAAGTTTAATCAAACAATACCAAGCAGATGGCAAAACCTTAAAAAGTAATGTGACCTATAAAGTTTTCCTAAGTTTGTTATTATAAACTATGCTGCAAATACAATTCAAACCAAATCTGATGATCATTTAATAATTTATATGACCTATAAATATATTTGAAAAAAAGTAGTCTTAAGTGAATTCTGTGGAAGAATATGTACTGTAATGGATCTATTGCCCTACTGAGATGGTGTTACCTGTGTTCTAGTCACTGCCAGGGGGCAGAGTCCTTGTTCCTAACTGTGTAAAATTTGGTAGGTATCTTACACAGTGGGTCCACATTTACAATAGTTACTGAGTTCAAGAGGCTCCGAAGATACAGTGTCTTTTGGGGATATCCTTTAGCAATGGGACTGGGTAGGTCAGGTTGATGGTTGGACCTGGTTATCTTGAAGATCTTTTCCCACTTAGGTGGTCCTATAATTATACGATTCTAAAAGCTACTATTTTTTGGTCTGCTATCTTGCATTTCAAAGGCCAACTGTGAAAAGTAAAGCAGGGTGGCCTTAAGCATTTGGTGGATCTTTTCTCTCCATATATTCCAAACTCTCGGTAATTTAATTTCCATAAAATACCCAGAAGTGCCAGAAAAAAAGCTGTTTTTTCCTGGAAGTATCAGAGAAAATTCAAATTAATTCAAAATAGTGTCATATTCAGCTCCTGTCACCGATTTTATTTGGCCTTCACATGTTTTAAGAGTTTTAGAGATTTATGTCAAAAGCTAAATTGAATTCTACCCACAGCTGTGTGTTGACATGTGCAAGTGCTCACCATAAAATGAGGGGTTTAACAAAGATTGATATCATTTTTTTTCCTAAAAGCAAATATTCAGGAGAACTTATGCTGCAAAAACATAAGACAGAGCTAAACTAGACTGGCTTAGCTCTCTGTTTCCTCTGACAGTTAATTTCCCAGAATTGTATATGATACTTACAATTATTTTTGTGGAAGAAAAAAAATTATCCTGCTAAGCAGCTGTAAATCACCTAATTTCCTGATATCTGCCCAGCACAGCAACAAGAGTTCCTACCTCTCATCATACACTTTTCAGACAAATGAAGCACATTATATGCCAAGATCCCACTAACTTTAAGCATGTGTATAGGTCAAATAAAATTAATGGGATATAAAATAAAAATAGTTCAAGTATTTCAGAAGCCTAAAAAAGAAAAGCATCTATTCTGCATTATGTTTCTCACTGAACATTCATGGCCAATAGAGAAAGATGGCAAACAATTATTTTTAAAAGCATTTTCTTGTTAGCTTGAATTCCTTCTACTTGCCAAAATACGATAGTCTTATTAACATACACAGGGAAAGGATTTGTTGTTCTTTGAAAACAAACACCTGCCTCAAACAGCCTGGTACAAACTGAGAGGGGAAAAAATGCAAGTGAATTAGCTTGTCAACAAGGAATGTGAGGAAAAAAATGCTACGAGTAATTAGAGAGGGAAAACTGAATGGAAACTAATTCAAGCTCAACAGCAGTTGATGCTCCCATCAGATACACGTAGGTTACTAAGTTTTAATGATAAGTTTTATACTCCTTGTTGCACGGGACAGCTGGTTGATGCTGTAAACTATAAAACAAGTATGTTAGTGCCTATGAGCAAAACATTATCAGACAGTATTTCATTTCGCCCTAATGCAGGATTAGAAAGAAGAAGGATAATTTTCTTAATTGTTTTTCTCTTTTCAAGTAAATGCCAGAATCAACTGTTGAACAAAATCTTTTTTTTTTTTTTCAGTAGTGCTTAAATTACTTTTATTAGTATTTTTGGTACTTCTGAAATATCCATGCAGCTGAAGTACATTTAAAAATATGTGCCTTCACTATTGCAAAATCTACAGAACTACTCTTAATCTTTCTTAAAAATCATTCTTTTAGGAATTTTATAAAGAAGTAAGAAGTCCTCTAAAATACAAACTTTTAACCCAGGTGACCCCATTTGTATGAGTCAAGAGCTAGGTTCTGACTGTGGGAATGTGGGCTGCAGTCTCTGCCTGTGCCACTGCCATTTTAATATTCTTCAGCAGTTTCTAACTTTCATGGCACATACACACTACAATGGAACTGCACAGTATTTCCCTGGGGGTCAAGATGTATTGCCTGCAGGGAAAAAAGAGAAGGCATATCTGCAGTACATTTTTTGTCCAGCGGTTCCAAGCAATGCTGGTCAAACACAACATTTTCAGCAAGTTGAAAGCACTGCAGTCATCATCACACATGCACAATGGGTGTGTCATGCAACAGATCCTCCAGAACAGAAAGAATTGAACCATTTTTCTCAACATTCACATGATTTTTACAATACTTAAATTCCTTTTTTTTTTTTTTTTTCGAGGAGACATACCTTCCACAAATAAAAACATTTTAAAAAACAGCATATTCAGGATGCATAAACATAATTCCATTTTGAGATGAACATTTCCAGAAACAAAAAGTATTTCTGACTGACCTTTACATTGCCTTTAAAGGCATCTGTTTCCCAGGATAAGCCAACTGTCCCAATAAGAGGCACATGCTTCGTATTATCCTTTAAGCTTACAACTGTGAGCCTTAAATATCCATTTTCAATGTCACCTGGAAATAATAATATATTATACATCTGGAAATCAAACCCAGCCAAATACACTTTAAATATTCTCTCTCTTCAACTTTACTTGCCACCTCCTCACCTGTAAGGAACTCTGACATACACCAACAGCTAGCTATCCAGCACATTATGGAGAACTTACGTCACAATTCAGGGCTTTGATTTTGTGATCCACAGTAGAAGCAGCAGCTAAAATAATTTTGATTTATTTGCGTATAAAAATCTGAAGGCCACCTAAAAGACTTACACAAGGAAACAAGGACTACATTCCATATTTAATACTTCAGTCACATGCCTCCATCACAGCCTGCCCCCCCAAAAGTCAAGCTCAACATATAAAACATGAAGTAAATGCTGAAATAACTTACCTCTGCCTCCCCCCCCCTTTTTTTTTTTCTTTTTTAATTTCTCTGTTCTGTCTGGTAACTCAATAACCTTACAAAACAGTAAACAAGGATAACAATAAGTCTTTCCTGGAAAGGATATTGGGTCATTTAAACTGACAAACAGTAAGCCCTGATTTGAATCAAGTTTTTAAATTATGATTTATTTATTTTTAAAGCTTTCTTTCTCTTCTTTCGCAGAACTATTAATATCACTTTATTATTATTGTTATTAAACATAACTATTTCTTTGCTATGTCCTCCTGTCCTCCCAGAGAGAGACTGACTTTTGAGGTTTTTTTTTCCTTTTTTCACCTGCTATTTATTGGAAGAAAATTAAACAGGCAATACAAAGGTCTACTTATAGTTTGGGGTATAACAAAACAAGCAAGATCTCTGATTACAAAAAATCCATCCCATCATGATAGAAGCAAGTCTCTTAGCAGGACTTCCCTTCAACAAACCTATTTGAACGAGAGATACTAATTCTATTCAAATAAAGAAGGAAGGCACTAGGGACCCAAAAGGGGAAAAAAATGGGTTGGGGGTCAAGGAACAGAACCAAAAATTAACTAATACTCGCATGAGGCAGGTAGAAGGGAAAAGAAGGAATTCCCACAAAACAAAACAAACCAAAAACAAACAAACAAACAAACAAAAAAAAAAAGCTTTTTACAATCTAGTAGCAGTCTCCAGACTGTGACAACTGAAGGAGCTGGTTTAAGATAAAAGTGACAAAAAAGCATAAAAGAGAGAAGTTGTTTGCCCATGGTTCTCCATCAATAAGCCCAGTAGCAGCAAGAGGCTGAAGACAGAAGCAACATCAAAAAGGCAAAAAGCATTTGCCTGGTGGCTGCTGAAGACAGACTGCTAGAGGCAAAGTGACAGAAAACGACTGAGCCCATAGTTTACCACAAAAGCCAGAAATTTCTCTGAATTGGTACTGTAGGACCAAGCAACACCTATAGGATGCCTGACCACAAATCAATGCTGGAAAGACATCACTCAAGAATACTTACTGCGTGGAGAAAGCAGCTCAACACGTGACAGGAGACGGAAGCAGCAGATTGCTTGGTACAGACACTGGAGTGTGAATACAGTTGAACCATCCTGACTATGACCAGAATGTATTTGGTATAGTTGAAGGAAAATCACAGAACTGTTGAGGTTAGAAGGGACCTCTGCAAGTCATCTTGTATGACCCCCCTGCTCAAGCATAGCTACCTACAGCAGGTTGCCCAGAATCCTGTCCAGCCAGCTTTTGAATGTCTGCAGGTAGGGAGACTCCAAAACCTCTCCGGGCAACCTGTGCCAGTGCTCAGTCACAGTAAAGCAGTGCTTTCGGATGTTAATTGGAGCCTTCTGTAATCCGGTTTGTGCCCATCACTGGACACCATTGAAAAGGGTCTGGCCACATCCTCTTTGCACCCCTTTGGGTATTTATAAAGATCGATAGCAACCCCCTGGAGCCTTTTCTCCCACTGGCTGAACAGTCCATCTCTCTCAGCCTTTCCCCATACTGGAGATGCTCCAGTCCCATCGTTATCTTTGTGGCCTTTTGTCAGGCACTCTCTAGTAGCTGCATGACTCTCTTGTACTGAGGAGCCCAGAACTGGCCACAGCACTCCAGGTGTGGCCTCACCAGCAGAAGGGAAGGAAAGAACAAGCAGAATTCACTTCCAGGATCGAGCTCAATGTGCAGAAAAGAGGTGTTAAGTATGGGTGATACCCACCCATATGGTTCAGTTCCAAACTTCAGTAAATCAAATCCAATGACAAGATTTTCATTCAAGATGAATATTCAAGCTTTACAAAGAGAACATTAAGAGACTGCACTTAAAGATGAGCTTTTATACAAGAGATTTTAAATGACATCAGGCAACAAGCATTTTTTTTCCAAAGAGCTATTCAGTTATCTGCAATTCAGATTTGAATGGATTGAGCTATTCTTCTCACTTACTCAAAACAAATGAAAGTTTTAATGGAATAAGGAAAGATTGGAAAAAATAAAATAAACATACAACTAATAAATTAATGAAGCCCAGCACAACACTGTTATTGGACAATATTAATAACATGAACTACTGCATTGCTAGATGGGCCACCTGGCTAAGATGTATGTTGGAAATTGCCTGTTGCAAATATTTCTCAACTCCAAGCCAGAATGGAAAGAGGCAGTGCAGAACAGCTATCTGACAGCTAATTACACATGGGTTAGTTAACCCTATCTTTATAACTGTTTATTACTTTTTTATATATATATAAAAGCTAGTCCTTGTATGCATAAGAAAGAAAATGTACTACTAGAAGTTATCAAGAAGCCAAAGTGCTAAGTACTTACCTGTCTCCTTCCTCATCCCAGTCAGGTAAGAAAGAAAATGAAATTAAAGAGCAAATCAAGCTGTATTAAACATGGATGAGGCAAATCAGGCAAGGTTCCCTTCAACCTGATCTGTAATTTGTTTCATTGGTACCTTAGAATATTTACAGTTCAGAGTTTATGTAAGACGGGTAGAGCAGCAAATCGGCCTTTCAGTCAACACAGCTTAAAGGGAACAGGTACATCCAAATAAAGGGAATATCCATATAGAGAACATACAACATGTAGTCAAACCTCAGGAAAAGAAATAATAACCCAATAGTTCACAGGCACTTATTTTTGCTAAAAGCCAAGCGAGTTTGATTTGCTAACCAAGCCTTGTTGTAAGTTGTAATTTGATTGTTATTTTCACAGATAAGGCTGTGCTTAATGTGAATTCTGGTGGCAACAGCAAGCCTTACCATGCTGAAATGGTCATTTAAGTTGCAACTCAATCTTCAAGGTCAAGCAAAATTATGGGATATTTTGCAAACTAATCTTACAAGTGCTTTAAACACACAGAAATAACCCCACTACGTTTTGCGGGCACAGCACAACTGACATCAAGCAGGAATAACACTGAGAAGCCGAAGCTTAAAAGTACCATATGGCTACAAAGCTGTACTTAAACAGATGAAGGACTAGGTAAGTACATTGCAAGAATGTTTATTAAAAACCTAGATAGTACTCATGATTTCTGGATGAGTCATAAGAAAAGCTTGTCACAGCTTCCTGAAAACAAGAAAAGTTTTCTAATACATTCAATTTGAAAGCTTTTAGCATATTCACCCTACAGTATCTGTCAACAAGACCATATTAGCAATTCAGTTTAAATGGAAGGAAGCATAAAATAAAATGCTAAAAAACAGCCAAAACAGGGTGCCAAAACAGCTAGCTACTGCAGTGCAAGTATTAAGAACAAAAAAAGATCTGAAGTCATACAGAGTCCATCCACTTGGTTCAATGAAGTGTGATATAACTTTTTTAATTTAATGCTCTGACTTTTGCAGAAAGAATTGAAAACAGAGCAGCAAGAATGAACACAGCAGTAATGGGCACTAATGAAAAGCAGACAAAAATAAAACTGAACTTGAACAAATAAATCAGTAGCTCTGTGGAATAACAAATGGGCTTTCCCTGGTAACCTAGCAGTGTCTATAGCTTCATAATGTAAACAAATAAATAAGTAAAACCTCAGTATAATAACTCACAACTGATCTGTGTCTTAGACTGTGAAACCTGCCATTGGCACATCATATACATAATTTAAAATAAATGTGGATTGGGTAGAGAATTTTAAGAAATAGCAAGACTTCTCACTATGTCAGAAACATCCACACTCCAGAGTCATCCGAGGGAATGAGACAAGCAGTGTCATTAAATGGAGCCTAAAAGCAAAGTGCAAACCATCAAATACAAGATGGTTATTAATGTAAAAGCATATGGAAGAAAAAAGACAACAGATTAGCTTGTTGCCTGCAGAACCGTGGCTTCAGCTGGCTGATGTCCTCTGAGAGCAGACTGCAGTGCCCACTTCACAGAGTTAAGACACAAAATCAAAACAGCCCAGAAGAAAATAGTGATCGTAAAACAGATTCTCTAACTATCAAAGTGAGATGGCATCACAACCTTTGCTACTAAAACTTGCCTAAAGATCAGCTTAATCTTTAACAGAAATAATTCCTAAGTGGGGAAAAAATAAGTAAATTGATACCAACAAAGCAGGTGTCTCACATCTTGCTCTCTTGTGCAGCTGTACTGCTAGGAGCCTAAAATTTTCATTTCTATAGAACAAAATGTAGCATTAGTCTCAAAAAAAAAAAAAAAGAAAGAAACAAACAAACAAAAAACCACCCACACCCCCTGGCCAGTTTACAGAAGAAATTATTCTTTTTCTGAGGGTATAAAGAGGACTCCTGTAATAACAACATCTCAGGAGAGATTTCTGTTGCTTCATGGCAAGAAATTCACTGAAGTTTTATCCTTATAAGTGTTCCCGTATTTCAAGCTTGGAGCTTCAGGGAATCTGAAAACTATGCATGTTTCAAATTCAAAGGACTACAACACTGCATACCAGCCTACGGTCCAAATGACAGTTCTATTTGTTCCAACACTGTGAAGCAGCAAGCCTGGTAGCAGTGCCCTCTACTGTCTTCTTTAAAAACAGTATTTTCTGAAAACAGAAGGCTCATTAGTAGTTATTAGAAGAACAGTGGGAAGCAATAATTAATTTACAGTGTTTCATTTTTTAAGATCTAAGAGTTGTGAAAAATATTTAAGCTCGAATAACTAATTATTTTCTGTATTCTGCATCAGTACTTCCACTATCTGGGAGAGGGAAAGGACTAGATTTGATGGGACCTACTATTTTCAAAAAATTCACTGAAAAATTGAATCTTATGCAATAAACGAGTAAGATTTATGTTTTCCACAGTTTCGCCATTCACGTAGTTGTCATTGGGGCACTCAGTTGTTCAGCAGGCATATTATATCATTAAAGCTCAGCTTTAACAAGCTACAGTATTTACTTATGAGCACACATAAAGATTTGCATTAATTGCCACCAAGAAAAACGCGTCCCTAGCCAGCTTCGCAGAATTTGTTGGCATAGCTCTATCTGCATAAGCTACAGGATGAAGAAATAAACAGAAAGCACTCTGTCATCACATGAAGCTCTACTGTGAATGTAAGATGCCAGCAGAAGAGATCTTTGCTGATAAAGCTTATTCAGGATTGTAACAGCTACCCCGGGAGGACTTTTATTCTTAGAGCAACACTTGTACCCTGGGACTCTGCTGATAGTAAGACAGCTGTAGCGTAGCTGCAGGCAGGGCTGTGTTAAAGTCAAGTCAAAGAAAGATCATCCATATTGTTGGCGAAACCCTAGTGAATTATTAAGTTCAGTTGCATATGAACTATAAGGATGGCTAACTGCGTCTTATGAAAACAAAGAGGAACTGAAAAATGTCAGAAAGGGCAACCTTAAACTTGAACTAAATAAAAGCTATAAATCTAGAAGACCACACAATCTCCTACAGACATATTAAAATATTCAACCTGTCAATGTACCTAAAGTATAATTGAGAAAAGTTCTACAAAAACATGTCCCCGGAACATATGAGGACAAACTCACTCTCCCTTACAGTAAATAAGTAGGTACAAACATTTGCCTGCATGAAAAGATGTGCCCCTGCATTATTACCTCAACACTGAACCAAACAAAAATACCCTGACAATTTGCAAATGTTATAGCTCAGGCGTGACGTTATGTTAATTAATGTAATACCAGACAGACTTCATACAGAGCAAGCTTACAACACCTGACCGCACACCATGCAGATATAAAGAAATAATGCAACAGCAACAACAAAACATAGCTTACTCTAAAAATCCATTTCAATTTCTTTCCTTAGAAGAGAGAAACTGAATCTGAGAGGGGAAGCATAGCAGCAGGGATCATTTTAAAAACAGACATTACTGTTCCGTCAACTCTACCTTTTCTGCAAGAGAGGCTCTTGAATGTTCCACACAGGTAAGTACAGCTTCCACTGTGCATATCAAGATGTAGGTCGTAGTCATGCAGTCCATGTTCTGGGTCAACATCATCCAGTATAGGTTTATTAGGTGGAAGGACATACTGACTTTAAGTAAAAAAAAAAAACAAAAAAAAAAAACATAGAATTAAAAAACAGGGAATGACTTAAATGAAAGAGATACAGTATGTAGCCTGCACTGAGAGGATCACTTTATGAGAGGTTGTAAGAAGAGGGGGAAAAACATTACAAAATACAAATTTTCATCTTTGCTAATGCTTTTGAAAGTCAAGCATTTCTAGTTCATCATATTTCTTCAATAGTTTACTAATAAGCTCTCCAGTAAATGACAGTCAAATTTAAAAGGTAGATCTGTAAAACTCCAAAATATGGACTTGTTTACACAAATAAAAAAAATGCATCATCTTAAGTACAAATCTAAAAGCCAACTAGCTATAGACTTCTCTAGAACATCAATTATTCAGTAAGTTTGTCTGTACATAGCCTAATAAACTCCTGCACACAAATGATCAGAAGAGCCCAAAGGCCAGAGGCAACTGAGCAACAGAACTCATCGTTTTTGTTACTGAGACTGCATTAAGTCTTACCTTCTGTGTGAAAAGAGTCATACTAAGTTATAGGATGCACATAAAACTACCACTAGCACATAGCAGAAAGTTGAGGGATGGGATGAGCAGTAAATAAAACCCCCAAATCATTCTCTATAGCTAAAAACAAACAAACAAACAAACAAAATAATTAAAAAAAACTCATATTTTGAAACCATTTATAGTGTGTAAACCAGTATTATACACTGGAAAACAAATAGCATAACAATGCCTAATGGCATAACAATGGCAACATTTTAGTATAAAAATACTTCTACATCTTTGTAAACAGTTACCCTAACTTGTTAATATTGAACAAGAATGGTCAATTACCGCCTAAATACAAACCTCTTATCAGCAACCAATTCTCATTTTAAAACCCAAAATTTTACTCAAAAGGTTATCTTTATTACCCACAGAGGAGGAAAAAAAAAACTTACACAGTAGCAGAACCCAAAGTGCTTCTCTCAAGAAGTTGATGATAATGAAGACTTGCCGTGACAAAAGCAATTTCATTTTTTCCCTGAAAAGTTAATTAAAGTAGATGTATTTTCATCCAGAAATACTCTTTTTCACAAGGTCTTCCTGAGCATTAAAATTCATAGATAAATGCTGCTTATTACTCTGCTAGTTATTGTAATAATTGCAGGATGATTTAACACGTGGGCAAATACTCCTATAACTGCAACTCTTTTCACAGGAGTACAGAATGTAGGTAAAAAAAATCACAGCATTCTTGCATTCTGGGGAACAGCAGGGAAACGCCAAGGCAAAAGTTATCAGCAACAATCAAGTCTTACTTCTCCAGGTTCTACATTTTCACCTCAAACGGCGTAACTAAGAATAATCAAACAGACCTTATTCCCAGCTGCTAAATACCTGAGCAGCAAACGTAAGGAACTATTTGTAAAGAGGGATAACACTGAGGAATACAGAGTTATTTAATGGAAATACTGAATTTCAAAGATATATCTAGAAATACCCTAGATGTCTTCACCAGATTGTACTCCTGGGAAAAGGGTAAGACGTGAGGCCTACACAGCTCAGAGAAAACTTGAAAGCTCATTGTGGGAACTAAACAGAACCAAAGGTATCATCTATTTACTTCAAGATCACAGAGGGCTATGAGTTCAGCTCTTTAAAAAAAAAAAAAAAAGGCATTTTTAATGCTTATCTTACATTTGAAAATACATAGCTTAATGGTAAAATTGTTCACTGTCACCAGCCTACTAGACTCCTGAAAAGCAGGCGACTATTGTTTCCATCTCTCTGGGTTACCCCCACAAAAAATTTTTTTAGCTACTCCCATACTTTTGTAATGCAAAATTAATGCTATAGAAGATATGAAATAGGTTTATCACTCACAGCGTCTCTCAGTCTTCCTCCATTCAAATAACAGAAAGCCCACATAACCTGTCCTTGGTTGTCAAAACTGCCAGCATCAACCATTTCTGTTACACTGCTAAGCTATGTGTAAAAACCAAGATGTCTGGCATTTATGATTATTACACCCATCTACAGTTAAGTGCCTAATGTTACTCTGCCCACATGAAGAATAAGAACAGCTGTTCAGAAAATTAAGCAGGAAAAATACACTAGAGCAAGACACTCGGTGGTTAACAATTTAGTGGAACTTTTGTCTGAACCATTTCCAGGTGCTGAAAGAGTTCTTTTTCCAAGCACTGGAAGAGGTAACACACTAACAAAACCATAGGGACAGCAACACAGGGACATCAATCTACTAAATAACATCTGAATATCCAAAGGAAATGGTTGTTCAGTTACTGGGGCTCTTCAGAGACTGAGACAGTCAACAACAGGCTTACACAGGACAGTCAGCCCCAAGATTTCTAGGAAATGGACACCTTTAAGTATCAAACATTGACATGTGAAGACTGCAAAAGAAATACAACTGAACACAGAAATAAAATCATTATAATATCTAATATACTGATACATAACTGTTCTTCCACTTAGAGGATTTTTGTTTGGAAAGTACAGATATGCCTGTGACAGCTCTTTAAAATACAATAAATAATCAATTTGCTGCCCCTACCTGTATTTTCCTGCTTTTAATTTAGACAAGATCTTTTAAATCCAAAGAGAAAAGAAAGATGGGGGGGGGGGGGGGAAAAAAAAAAAATCAAGTCACAATGAAGTACAGAAATAAAAATGTTACTCTACCTTCCAAAGTCCTACTAAGAGTCCAGGATTCAGACTGAAGAGCTGGACAAGCTTATCGGCCCCAAGTGCTACATTACTTTCAGTCAGGTTAGAAAGATCATATTCAGCAATTAGGGAGCGTCGACGAGGTCTTTGAAAAGAACATACAGCATACAGCAACAAGATTATGGCTCTTTATTTATGTATGAGTTGAGTCAAATTTCATTTTTAATTCTGAAGTTCTGACTAGCAGCACCCGAGGAAAACTATTTTCAAAGTATTCAGCATGCACAGCAATAAACTTTAATTCTAAGCAAATGCAACATACTGGCAGGATCTCAACAGCTAAGAGGAAGAGAAATAAGGCCACCATAGGATTGCTTAATATGCTACTTTAAAAATATGTATAAAAAAGAGAGGATAAACAAATATGCTTGCCCATTTTTTCAGTATAACCACAGAATTCTTTACCATTTGCTTATAATAGTATGCTGGTACCAGATAGAGTCATGAAATATTTCAAAGTATGAAGCAACCTACTCGGAAGGCAAATTTAAGTCCCTCTGCAAAAGCAGAATTACAAGGAAAGATCAAACTGCCTATATAATAAATCATAAGCTTCTAATAGAGGAAATTTTCCTTTGAGAAAATTATTTATAGATTTTTCATTGTAATTAAAGCAATTTTGCTCCTTAACAGCATTTTATTGAAGTTCATACTTTGCAGGCATTCTTATTGGCTAATGAGGCATAAAAAGAAAGAAAGCAGTCTGCGTCACCTACTCAGAATGTGGAAAAAACTCTTTTTACAACTCTTCGCAGACCTCCTAATATACAGCTCCTAAAATATTCAAAACTGTTTCTAGATTTCCCAATAGTATCACAGCAGTACCATGTATACCCTGTACCACTAGGAAGACAGAAACAGACAGGAACTTCCTTACATTGACTGTAGGATTTGCAGCAGGGAAGGGACACCAACCCTTCCCATCTATTGACTTAATCAGGCTGGTGGCAAATACTTTTCCAAAATCTTTGCACAAGGTTCTTTGTCTTAACATTCTGAGTACCATTCTAATAATATTTGGGAAATCACCATCTTCATGCATACTCACAATCTCTAACAACTCATAATTCTGTAAATACACCAATCGACTGAAAGCTTTCTTTTACTAATTTTTTGCATATGAATCATCATCTTGCTGGAAACAATTACATTCTTCACATAATTTGACTGGTAGACTTCTACCTTTCTCACCTTTTCAGGTAAGTACTTTGCTTCTTCCTGAAGAACTCTGTTTTGTTTTGTTTTGTTTTAGGTGAACAACAAAACTCTCTTTTCACAGATCTACTGCTAGGGATGTGTTTTGGTTTGCTTTGGTTGCTTTGGTTGCTTTTCTTCTGAGATCTACTGTGTAAGAAGTGTGTAGCTGATACTGCATATACTAAAACCCCACATAAGACACAGACATGGAAAATTCCTTTCCAGCACCAAACTTCAAATATACACTTTAAATTTAGTCATCTTTTCTCACGAAATAACACCAGAAAAGTCTCATACATACTTAAGTTATAAAAATAACAGCCAAATCCTTCCTTTTCTATACTGAGCATTTCTAACACCTATCTCGCATTGTGCTGTGGACTATTTTTCTTTTTATGCATGTATTCCTATGTACACACATACACAACAATCACTAAGTTCCCTAAATTCACATACACACCTCTCAGATAGAAAAAAAAAAATGTTAATAACAGATTACATGACTGTAGCCATATAAATGCTGACAAACCATTCTAATCTAAATGTCCCTTGTTAAATTCTCCTAGATTTACATGTTTGATTCATTCTCATTTGTATCTCTGATTCAGATTTAGCTTTCCAAGGCAAGACCTGTCTACTAGTTTGTATGACAGCAGCTTGTACTGGCAGTAGCTACAGTAACCTATGAATTAACGCCTCAGAGTACTGGATTATATCTATTCCTTGCTAAAAAGCTGTACCAGTGGATGAGCAGGACATAGGCTTTGGAAGATTAGAGAGGTCTTCTAGCAAAAAATTAACGTGTTAAGTCAAAAAAAGTTTAGATAGCTCCTATAGACTCTTTATCAACCAGTAACAACGACGACAAAATCCTCTGTAAAAACTCACCCATTCTTGCTAGGAGCTTTGCTTTGGTCAAGAAGCAATGGAGTCACTCCAAATAGTTTTAGGGTTGACAAGATGTCTAAGCATGGCCAACTTGCACTGTACCAAAATACAGTAACAGATGTGTCCTTAAATGACAAGTCTGCCTGCTCCATGACATGTTCCTTTCCATTTCTGTCCTTTACAACAATCATCCAACTCAAGCCCGAGGCTCTGGTATTCAGGAATAGAGAGGGAATAGGGGTGTTTAGAAAAAAATATTAATAATTTTAAAAGCTCAAAATGACTATGCTTAAAGTACGCATCCAACAGAATGTTTATATTTCTATTAACCATTACTTATTTAGGTCATTAGTTGGTTGTAGTTCTATCCTCACATCATAATATGCAATTTATAGTTCTATTTCCCAATCCTCCCAGCTTTCCAAATGCATTAGTTTTGTGTACATTGTTCTTGAGTAAATGCCTTCTGTGACAAGGCATTGCTTACTTTATAGCTTTTTTGATTCTACTTGGAAGACCTGTATACGGATCTACAGGTTTAACAAGTTGCATTACTCTAGTTGTGACAGCAGCTATTTGTTTCAAGATGTACTCTTTCTTCCAGTATCCAGGCTTTCTATCCTGTATAGGAGCACAGCTCGAGGGAACAGTTTCTGTCTGCACAGACTTCATTTTCCAAACTGTCCGTTTTGGTGGAAAACAACCGGAATAGATTTTCAGCCAGATTCCACTGATAAAACATAATACAAAGGAAAAATAACATAAATGTCAAGAGTTACTTAATTATAAGGACAAACCATCAAATCACTTCAGCAATACATCTTATATGCAGCTCTCAGATACCACTAAGCACAATGTTGTCAGAAAAATATAAAGTCCTAGTTTATCAGCAAACTGGGCTGAATCTAAACCTGAATTTATAGAGGACCAGAATGTGTAGCCTCCTAGGTACTAGTCAAGAAAATGCAAAGGCGCGGTTAGTGCATTTTTGCCTATGATCATCTTCAAACAGCTCATATCAGGTCAGCTACCCTGGTGCAAACCTGAAAGCTCAGGAAACAAAAGATGCTAGATGTCAGCATGTCTCATGAGCTTATGAGGCTATCTCAAAGGACACAGACTCTCTGAACACATTTGTTCTTCTACAGTATACATAAGAAGTGAGATCCACTTGTGACTTTCTGTTCTACCACAGAAAAAAAAAGGGGGGGGGATGTAAGTTACCCAATTAATTCTTACAATATGCCAGCAGGGTTGATAAATATTACAATTACATATAAGAAAATGTTTGGCTAGTGCTTTAGAAAGTAGTATCGTTTTATCTTGGGAACTTCCCACTATTTTGTGCTTCTCAATAGCACACCAGATCATGTGTTTTTAAAAAACTTGCCCTAAACTTACACTGCTACTTCCTTCATAGACTCTCCCTTACACTTACTGAAGATTTTTTTTTTTAAAAAAAAAAAAGTATGGATTTGAAAGAAAGCTATCAACAGGAAAAAAAGAAAAGGTAATTCTTGTCTGTCTTCCTGAAAATGTAGAGCCCAGGATGAAGCTCAGAGACAACACAGACATACTGTGACTTGAATGAAAACTGATTAAGCTTAAGCAGTTGCTTTGGAAATTTCCATCCCAAAATAATGATGCATCCTCATCATACAAAATTAACTTGGGAAACAAGTGTTTTAATACCTCTTACTCAACAAAAGCAATCTGGACCCCTCACGTCTCTCCCACAGACCCAGACGAAAGAGGGTGGAGGAGGACAGTGAAAATCACTGATGTTTCACAGAGATATCATTGTCATGCCAACCCCTTCTGCACTCTTTTGAAGAGTTCTGGATACAAAGATCAAAGAAACATCCAACAGGAATGAGGGATTCATCTCTTTACTGTTAGAAAAAACGTGGGGTCACATTTCTCTGCTAACCCACAATGATCTCTAGGATACTGAGTACAAGACATTAAAAGAATCCAAACAATAATGTGCAATTAACGGTTTCCAATTAGATTTCTATTTCTGAAGTCACACAGTCAACAAAACCGTGCTAAAGGAAACTAATAGCGAAAGAAATCAAATTCTCAAGAGAAATTCTCTACAATTTGTCAGGAAGATTACCTTTACCAGTCCTCACTTATCCCCAGGCAAACTTATGCTAATGTGCTTTGTAATGCATTTCTTCTCCCTCCTTACAGCATTAAAGCATTCAAGGACTAAGTGCATCCATCCCACTACCTCCTGTCCATGAAAACCATTCTCATTTCATCAGCCACTGAGCGTAAGCCCCCACATGCCCATAACCAGACCCTGTTTCTGGTGCAGAAGTACTCAAGGAATTTTGTAGAGACCTCCCAGCCTGCTGCTGCCATTTTGGGGGTCAAAGCTGTTTAAAAACACACAGACCCATCAGCTTCTATGACTGGTAAAGGAGGGTTCACATTCAACACAAGCTTCTAACTTTCCCAGAATCCACAGGTGGGGGCAGGGGAAGGAGGAATCAGTATGGAGAACAATCTCATAATAAAACAGAGATTGAAGATATTTCACTTCTGAGACCAGAAAAGACAAGACAACCCAATTATCAGATAATATTAAATAGTTCTGATAAAGGAAACAAATTGTTATCTAAACTCCAAAGAAACCAAGAATTGCTGGATGATGAAAATAGAGCAGAGATGCCCTTGACACATTGTCATCAGGGGAAACTAAGCTGTGTATCATCCAGTTGGTCTTATTCAGCCTAAGAAGTCCAGTAAGGTATCACCCTATAAGCCTTTGCTGTTAACTAGAAAGCACATCCCAAGAATGACATCTTCTCTTTAATGGGATATTCGTCATCTGGCTTCATGATGCTGAAAAGACAGGAGTTAGTAGTATGCATTTCCTGCATTTTGAAGGTCCAGTTCTCTGGCAATGTAAATTGAATGAAATCAGATTTTCCATCCATCAAGACCTGCCACCCTTCTCCTCACTAGTTATATATATTGCTTCTTCCTTTCCCATAACAGAATTGTGCAAGCAGAAGAGAAATCAGTTCAAAAAGCTCAAAAATCTAGTCAGGGCAGGGAGGGAGAGGAGAAGATGAGGGTGACTTGGAATCACAAGTGTTAAGGAGGTACCTCTGCCCCTTCTATCCTCAACTTCTGAAGAATGCAGAGTACACAAATCAAAAAAGCATCCAGCAGGGAAGCATGAGTTTGCCTCTGACAGCAGAATACGTGCCACCGCTTTTCCTCACAGTGTTACGGTCAGTATTCACCTCAAGATTTCTTACTGGACACCGCTACAACAACCCAACCCAATCTCTTCCTGCTAACTGAAATGCCAGAAACAGAGACGCATCACTGTCAGCCTTCACTTGACCACAATGGCAAAAAGGTCTGGGCCAGGCTAAAAGACCTTCCTTTGTGCTCTGTCTCCTTAGTTCCTGTTGTACACGTGCCTTCTGCTGGTGATCAAAACCCTCTGGCTTTCAGACAGAGCACCTATGTGAGCTTACCACACTGCATGACAGGAAGACTGGAATACTACTACATGCTGGGAGGTGGGTGAGTGAGAAAGAGGGGGGACAGAAACATTTCCCTGCCTTCAGTGGTTACACTGAAGACATTAGTCCCAAGTCTTAATTAAAGTGCAGACATTATTTGAAGAGCCCAAAGACAAAGCACAGCATTAGACATCACGGATGCCCCATGCTGAAAGACTGACAGTCCTGTTGCATCAAGAGCTATTGAACCTGCTTGACAGTGAGTACATCCAGGGCAGCAGAACTATCCTCAGAAAGACACTCTGTCTATGAACAAGACCAGATTTGTCACAAAGATGTGCAGGGACTTCAATTAAAACTTCTGTTAATGCACCAAATGATTCAGGGACTCAGCAAGGTCCATAGAAATGCAACACGAAGAAGTGACCTGATCTTACAGAACCAGCCAGCCTCCTAGATAAGGGAAAGCATCTTCTTCTTGAATCACATTTTTGCCCATACAGTAATCACTGTTGAGATTAAAAAATGGAAACAGACATTGTTGAGATGGGAGCAGTTCCCCTTGAACAGCTACAATGATTTTACCTTACCTTACTACCCTGGAGTTGAAAAAGCATATTAAGATATATAATTTGCATCAACTACACAATTTTACCTACATGTATGCGCTGACAGCCTAATAAATAAATAAATAAATAAATCTGGATTATGGCCTTCCCTTGAAATTCATCAGTTCTAAAGGTGACAATGTTAACTGACTCACTGTTAAAGTGAGATACAGTTGCAGCAACTTACTATTTAGGAAGAGATTTTCTCATTTAAACAACACGAATGCAGCAGAATCCTGGGAAAAAAATGATACCCAGGAATGCTAGTTACTTTGTACAAACCAAGCTCTGTCTTCTTGACGGTTTCACAAAGCAATGGTGATACTGGCTCTTTTTGAGCTCTGTATAAACAATCACTTACAAGAAGGTTGTCAATATTTACTTTTGCCCTTTTTGTTTTCATTTAGAAGTCACCAAAATTTGACAGACAGGGCAACAGATATAACCCTGTAATCAGTCACTTGACTAAGTCAAATCCTCTGGAAAGAAAAAAAATGATAAAGAGCTGAAGAAGTTGGACTTCAGAAGTTGAAAAGCTGTAATTCTACAAAGCTACTGGCTACACACCACTAAAGGCTGCCTGAATCAATGACCCAGCACAGGTGCACATGAATACAAACAGAAATATATGCAAATTTTATAACAACATAAATGCTAATAGCAACATTTCAAAGCCCTGTATTTAGTTTTCGCCTCATAGCTCCCATTAAAGTTAATAGGGCTTGCACAGCTAGAATTCCATGCAACACATTGTACTGTGAGCTACGCAGTCCATTTTCAGCGGAGTAATTGCCAGTAGGTACATGCACCAGTGCTCTGGCATCGGCAGAACTAAATTAGAAAGACTCGTAACTCAGGTAAACTCAGCTGCTGTGCAAGAAAGACTAACGCGCTTTCCTTACTTGTCATTGGCCAGATGATAGAAGCGCTTGCTCACGCAAGCGACACACAGCAGGGATACGGCATCCAGATAGGAAAGTATCTTCATCAGCATTTCTGATGGCATGCTGGAAAACGAGAAATGCTGTTAGACTCGCCTGCAAATTCCAAAAATGACAATGGCAAAGAATTTTAACCCCGAAACTGAGCAAAAAGAAAAAGAGATAAAAACTACCAGTTTGAGTTCCAAGACCAAACCTCAACCTCAAGAGTTAATTCACAACGTTTGGGTTCTAATTTGTCTCTCTGATCTAAAACATGTGCTTGAAACAATTCATCACAACATATTCAAGTGGCACAGGACATTACGTGAAAAGTTATGGGTCTGCATTTTCATTAAACTTCAACCCAGCCTGACATGAAAGTACCTTATTCAACTCCAGCCTCTCGCTGCTTGTACCATGATTTCACCACGCAGTCCATCAGCATTTCCCAGAACTGCGGATACTCACTCACTTCCTGACTGTGCTGTCAGCTCTCAGGATACATCAGCACAGAAATGTCCCAGTCAAACAGTGGGATCATGATCAAAATCTTCAAGCCACGTGTGCTCAGAGGTCTCACACAGCTTTAATTTACATCAACAGAAAAATGAGAACTTCAAAGTAAGAGCTGTGTGACACCTTAAGAACATTAATGCTCCTGTGTGTCTCCCAGGCTGCCTGATGAACTGCAGGTGCCAGCCACAAAATCCCACTTGTGATGTTTCTTTGCAGCCTAAGTAGAAGTGCAACAGAGCCTTCAGATAAGACACCATAATTTATTTATATTAACTGACAAACCCTTCCAGTAGTACCTGGTAACAGCACAGAGTTTAAAAAAGAAAAAAAAAAAAAAAAAAGTATTTTATACTCTAACTTTTTAGACCATGGTAATACGATAAAATTAAAATCACCACTGAAAATACAAACTGTTGTGAAAGTCAACGCCTCAGCCATACCTCTTTTTTCCAACTCATTCAAAACACTTGCTGATTTATAATACTTTATTCCAGAACTATATAGATTTCAAGCATAGAAGGATAATAATGTCAATACTCCAGGGTTTGTATTAAAATTCAGGAATTCAGTTGCACTAAAAGAGAGGCAAGCATGCCAAAACTTACATAGTTATTTACCTGAAAGGATTCAAACAGCGTAAGCCCAAAGCAGTAACTGCATTTATGCCACAGAAAATTTAGCAATGATCCCTTTAAAAGCTACAAATTGGTTAAAATAATATGCTTGATCTCGAATTCTCAGCAGTAGTTTTCACACCCACATTATTTTTCCTTTGAAGGAAACTTTTTTCTCAGCTTTCACACAAACCTAACAACATAAGGGATGGAACTGGCTATACAATGGGAAACAGAAAAATGACTAACACAGAAAGCTACAAACGTGTAAAACAAAGGAATTAATCTTCCCTATAAAATACTCTTAGGTGCTTTTTGTAGAAACGTAAAAGATCTTCAAAAAGAAAACAACTCACAACTATTTTAAAAAGTGCCCTTTCAATGTCAGACATGGAGAGAAACATTTCCTCTGCAGCATGCCACTTTCCTCCCCCTTATCTCACTCCACCATTCTAAGACTACCTATAAAAACCAAGAAGCATCAAGAAAAACATCAGGAGTTTAATTCCAAACTGGCTTTTCTTTAGGTAATACAATAAGAATTTTTATTTTTAAGGATCATCACATCCCATGACTTGGAAAGGAGCTGCTGAAGGCTTCGTATGACTTGGGGGGTCCTGAGGTCAACTCTGGATCACAAAGTAGGTCAGGAAAGCAAATCTCCTTTTCAACTTAGAATATCTGACATGGAAATGTCCAATACATGAACTTAATAACTGTACACAGTGAAAAAATTTCTTATACTCTGCCAGGACTCTTACACTCATACATGAAGACATACTCACCTCTCGATGCACATATTAGGTTTTGGTTTTATGGGAGGTCTCCAATATAGACTTTTAACTTCTGCATTTACAGTTTCAGAACATTCCCCAGGCCTGGCAGCAAAACTGCTCGATGTATTTCTAGAAAGTAAAATCTGTTAGGAGTCACATCATTATAAATTGAAGAAGCATGCATATCACGTGCATCTAGACACCACATCTCAACTGAGACAGGATTGAGGGAGCACATCACGTGGTAACTCATTATTATCGGTTCACAAATTTGAACAATTATCACCTAAAATATCAGGTAAAATACCTAAAAGTACCTGATGGCCGATTTAAACTCACAGGTCTCTCTCCTGGGATTAATCTCTCACAGCAGTCAGAAGAGAATGATGCTGCACCACCAGGTCAGTTTGAATCCGGTAGAGATCTATTAGACAGCTGCGCCACTGCGGGCACCATAATCAAGCTCCAGATAGACCCCCGCAATAAATCAGCCTTTCCGTATTAATCTTCTGTTTTGCAACATTACTCCAGAGACATTTTTGAGCCATCCAACTTTGCTAAGCTATTAGAAGATACCAAACAGAACAATACCTTGATATTCTCTCAGAAACTGCCACGGTTCAAAAAGAATTCCGTTGACTGTACAACAGAATCTCATTTGAAACAAGGCTCTATGCTCACTTCAGACGTTCCCCTCCTAAAACACTAGCAGCTCGACAGGTAAGTGTTAGTTCTACATGAAAAATGTGTATCAAAGATTTTCCTGCTCATTTACACAATAATTTGGATACAAATTACTTTCTCTACATGAAAAGTAACCTTGCATACTTATAACACAAAATCTCAGAGTCCAACGGCTTACACTTCTTTTCCAGTTTTCTGATAGAAGGAACTATATTTTTTCTCAAAGTATATGAAGAACTTCAAAGTTGTAATCACAAACACCATCTTCAAACCACACGCATATATTCAGATGGAGTTTCCATCTTCATCAAATCCTTACACTTAATACCCACCGATACTCTGCGATTCCACACAGCAGGCACAACTCCCCACGTACTCTGTTAGTGCTCCACGGTTTCTAACGCCAGCTGGCTTTCTAACATCTGGTCAACCCTGCCATGGCTATCAGCAACCAATTCACGTTGGAGAAAAAAAAAATAATCTAATTTTGAACCAAATGGGCACCACCACATACATTTAATGCATACTGCTCTTGATTTAGAATCACTTTATGCTCAATTAAAAAAAAAAAAAAAATCATAAAAAAAAGAACAACTGTATCCTATGTTGTTGACTGTGCCATATAAAAAAATCCCTGAAGTTTTCCTGGGAGCTGTTATAAACGTAACACAAAGACATACACATTTCAGTTTAGATGCCAAAATGTAATAGACTAACAAAATTAACAGCAACAAAAAAGTAACCATATGTCAAATACACCCTGAAGGTCAAGCGAATGTTTTACTGATGGGTATTATTAACAAGCACATTTAGAAAATGAGATGAGGAACCAACTTGAATGAGTCCATAACAAACGGCATTTTTCAAAAGCCGTTAAAGGGATTTAGAAAAAAGTCCTGTTCAGCAACAGCAGAACTACCTCTATACCAACAAAGATGCTCTAGCTTGGAGGCACAACAACCTCAATTGCTATTTCATTACCTTTCAATTTGTAGGACTCAGCTTTGTACCAGTATTTTGACTTTCATACCCTGCAGTACTTGCAATGTGAACATGTTTTTGTGGTTGCTGCTGTTGTTGTTTTGGGTTGGGGTTTTTTTGCGTGCTGGTCAGGGAACAAAACTATTTCAAAGGATGTCTAGGAAGCTGTAATTAGTGACAAAACCTGTCTGCTTCTCCAAATGTAGTGGTATACCAGTGGATAAACACAAATGACAGCCATGTTGTGACATTACTTTATTCCTCAGGTACCAATTCCAAAGTCTTTTAAAAGGTGGGAATAACCCATTTTGGTTATAGGTTAAAAAAGGGTGGAGGAATGAAACAGCTATTAAAATGAAGATTACAGAAAAGGGTTGGTAGAAAAATCTCCTTTCTCGATTTTGCTTCTGAACCTGGCGCTTTGAATTTCTGGAAGCTGAGCCTGCACTGGAAGGATTAAGGAATCGCACCTTCCCCAAAGAAGCCGTCCCGTTTATCACAAAGGCCTGACTACTTTGGACATGTAGACATTTGTTAATAAGATAATGTAGCCCTTTTCTTGACAGACTAGTGCAGATTACGCTACTCCTCTCAGCTCCATCACCTGGCCCAGGCTTAAGCCGCACTTCTCAGGACAGCAAGCCCGGAAAACTGCATGTTAAACCTCGGTTGTCTGTTACACCCGGGAAGGCCTGTGCTGCACATCTCGGGGTGTCTCGCACCCACTGAGCCATCCCACAAAGCCTCTTCGTGGCCGGGCAGGGGAGAGCACCCAGGCCGTGAGGGAAGAGGCCAGAGCTTGGTGGTGAGCTGGAAATGGGGGCCGTGAGGCTGGCGAAGGGGAGCAATGGCAGCAAAGGGAGAACACCCCTCAGGCCGGGCAGGGGCACCACTTATTACCTGAGCCCTGCGGCGGCGGCAAGAGGGGCAAACAACCGCGGCGGGCCGAGCCCGGCGGCAGCAAGAGGAGCCGCCGCCGCCACGCCGCGACCCCGCTGCCGCTGCGCCCTACCGGGGACGGCCGCCATGCCCGGCTCGGCCACCTGAGGGCGGCCGTAGGGGCGGCGCTGGGCATGGCGGTCGCTGTAGTTGCTTTCCCCGGCGCCACGTCCAGCAGTGGGCGCAGGAGGCAGCTCGTTCAAACTACTGCTCCCAGGGCCCGCCGCTGCCTCCTCCTCCTCTCGCAACCCGCTGAAAGATTTCCGCAGCGGCAATGGCGGGGCGCAGCTGGGAGGGCACCGGGGGCTCCTGAAGGGCTGCCGCCCGCCCTCAGCCGCCTCTGAGGGGTCCCGGCCCGCCGCGGAGCAGCCCCCGCGGAGAAAGTTTTCCCTCGGCTCCTCCGCCAAGCCTCGGGGGGAACAGCGTGAAGCCGCCCGGGGTGCCTCGGCATGCTGCTCCCCGCCGCCCTGGTGCGAGGCGGCGGGCAGCTGCGGGTCCCCCTGGGGAGATGGCCGCCGGCGCCGTGCCTGAGATGGCGGCGGCAGCCCCCCCTCAGCCCCTCTGCGCTGCTCCGGGGTGCCCGGGCGAGTGTATGGACGCAGGCGGGGGGACTGGGAGCTGACAAGTCTGGCCATGAGAGCAAACATGTGTCGGTGCGAAGGGATCAAAAGGATGAGGCTCTGCTGTCGGCGGCCCGGAAAGGTAAGAGCTGCGGTCAGAGGTGAGGGGGTGCCCGCAGCGCTTCCAGAGGCAGGCGCAGGGAGCATTGCCGCTGCCGCTGTGGTTGTACAGCCCCCATGCACGCCCACAGCTCGGAAACTGAAAAAAACACAACTCTCAGAAAAGTGACAGACTCCTTTTCCATCGTGTTGGTTGCAAACACGTCACTGTAGGCACTGCTGAAGCAGAAGTGAAATTCTGCGGCTTCTTCCAAACAGCTTGTTGATTGAGTGTATAAGTCAAATCCGCACGAGGCATAAGTTCTAGTAATTCCCCTTTTTAAAAGGAAAACCTATCACACACGACCTGTTCTGATGCTGTTAAACCAAGTTTACTTCCAGCACTTCACCAAAGCACAATACCTGATGCTGGTGTCTTTACAGGGGGCCTGGCACTTTGGTTCTTTTCATTCATTTCAGTGAAGGGCGGCTCCTGCGCAGTTTCGGAAATTCCAGACTGAAAAACTTTGTGGAAAGCATCTTCAGCTGATGAGAACATTTTAGGGAAAAAAAAACGTATTTTAATATTTCCTCAGTAGTTTGCACTTTGCTGCAAGGTGTACTTTATCACTTAAACAAATGAGTAGTTTCTTCCTCCTTCCCAAAGAGTACTTTGTGAATCTCACGTGACTTTTCTCACCATCTGTACCGACCCTTTTACTAGTGCATTAGGTCAAATTAAATTATAAACTGCAGTTGACAGTCTCAATAAATACATATCTCTCCTTTTTAATGTTCATTTGATTGAAAGGAAACAGAAAATAAGAATACATAGTATAGAAATGTAAACCTGCCCTTGATAACATCAAGATACTCCATGATCTCTTAGTGATGAGGCATTATGGAAGCTGTGGTTGGGATTTTTTTCTTTTGATAAAATGTTATTTGAGTAGTTTGAACTAATAGAAGAGCATGTATATAATAAAGGTATGCAAGTTTTACTTCCCAAGGATCTAACTCTCACATTGTTTTATGTCTTATTTCAGTGAAAGAAGCTGGAAGAGACTTTACCTATTTTATTGTGGTGCTTGTTGGAATTGGTGTTACAGGTTATTTTTTAAATTACTATTCTTTATCAGAAGATACTTTTCATTAATTCCAGATTAATTCTCATTCCCTTTGTTTTGGTTTCTATTACAGGTGGTTTGTTCTATGTGATTTTTAAAGAGTTATTCTCTTCTTCTAGTCCAAGTAAGATCTATGGAGATGCATTGGAGAAATGCAGATCTCACCCTGAGGTTGGTTTTTGAACATCAGTCGTAAGTTTATGTTTCTCACTAATTATGGCCTCTCTTCAAGTCAAAAGTTTGCATCGCACAAGCAAACCTACAGGAACATCCACATGGATGTTCAAACACCAGCAAGATCTGCCTATGCTTCTAGCTGGACAGAGTTGGGTCAGCTCTAAATCTGAACCTATACTAGATGAAGTTAATGCAAGCTCTGAGTCTGAATGAATCGGCATGCTAAACAACAAGAGAGTGTAGCACAGCCCTACAGTGTCTGCCACTTCAAAGCATGTGTATTTGTAGGCACCTGCAGAGTTCTGCAGATCAGAGAGGCAACTGGTCCCACTTAAGATTTATAGATCTGTGTTGCTGACTTTCCTCAACACATTTATTCTGCTGTGACTTCAGTAGGGTTCTGTTGTGTGAAACACTGCATAAATATCAAGGGATTCAAACTCTTCATTAGAAACAAGGTTAACATTACTGTGGCTAATAGGAAAGCAGAAAGGGGATAGTCATATGATCAGTCACATAAGATAGCTAAATATAAACAAAAGTCAGTCCAAAACTAGACTACAAAAGTCAGTGCTTCAAACAAAACAAGAAAGGTGGGGAATAGCTTTGAAAAATTACCACAGGTGCCGCTGAGATGCCTGAAGTGACAAGTTCTTACTAGGAAAGAAATTAAGATTGCTTCAGAACAAGTTTGTAGAATTAAAACTCCTCTCCAGCAGTTACACCGTGAAAGCACCCTTCCTTTCTAAGCAACTTTAAAATAATTCTAAAACTAGGTTAATTTGGTCTGTCTTTATAGATCTAAAGAAAAAAATGTTTGAATTTCGTAAACAGTGTTTCTTAGATAAGGTGAAGGGCAGGTATTTGTATTTTAAGATTAAACTTCAAAACAGTCATATAGTCTCTTGAAAAAGACATGAGCAAATATGCTTTTTCCCCTTTTTACACAAAATGTCAGTAAAGTATAAAATACACAGTAAGAAAAGAGATTAAAATGTCCTAATGCCAGAGGATGGTACAAGTGGAACATATTACTAGGATTTATTGTAGGCATTTTGCATGTGATTGTAAAGGAAAAACACTGAAATAGAGTAATTTTTCCTGTGCTGTTTTCTTTCATAAACTATTGCATTCTTGATGTATCAGATGCACAAGGGACAATTTGCTGAAAGAATTGAAAGAAGATGCATTCACAGAGGGGACAAGAGCTGATGCTAGAATATCCATTTGAATGTGATACCTTATGATAACTCAAATCTCTTTTCTTTTGTAGGTAATTGGTGTTTTTGGTGAACCCATTAAAGGTTATGGGGAGGCAACGCGAAGAGGAAGACGACAGCTTGTCAGGTGTTTGCCCCATACAGACAATAGTTTTTGCACAGCAGAGGTGTTCTGGGTCACATCACAGAAAATCAGATCTAGATTACTGAACTGTGTGACATACTTTGTCAATTCTGAGTGAAAATGAAAGGAATTGTTTGCAATATGTCTTGTGTGGCACACACCACTAAATACAGTGCACATGCAATATAAAATGCCAATTCCATATGCCTCAGAACAAGCAATGGCCAGCATGGTAAACATGGAGCAGCTCCCTACAAAAAAAGAGGATGAGTCTGAAGAGAGTAGTATAGAGGCACAGGCATGCATCTGCAGAGCCGGGGTGAGACCGAAGTGTAGTGTGAATTCCTCAAATTGAGTAAAATTGCTCTTTGAAAAGCAGTAGAGAGTTTTTCTTCTTATGAAATAGCACCTCTTAACAGGCCAGAAAGAGCAGGAGGGATTCCAGCTTGGACTTGTAAGAGTCCAGCTTGCTCAAATTAAAGCTAGGCCACGTCTAGCTGAGCAGGTGTAGTCATTGCAGTGAGTCTGTTGTCCTGGGGTGACATGCAGCACTGACTGCCCATTACTTATATTACTTTCTGGTACTTGAGGCCACATATCTACTGCATATTTAACAGAACAGTTCTCACCTAAACATTTATGAGTATATCAATTATTCTCCAGTTGAGGTAAACAACAGAACTAATTCTTATAAAACAAATCCTCCCTGTAGTATTTATACTTATATATATACATACATATATATATATATATACACTTATATATATACTTATATATAAAACAACAGGGGCTTTGTTTTTATTGTGTTCTTTGACTTGAATTTATTCAATGAGGTTTCATACAGTATGGGACACAAAAGCCTGGCTATAAAATTTATAGAATGAAATTGAGATTATTTTTATGAGGAGGATTTTTGCTTTGAACTGAAAGTTTATCTTTTCACCAGACTGTGAAAAAGTATTTAAAGTGGAGCTGCTAAACGAAAATAATATCAGTGAAACTTTTAAGCATGTCTCTAAACCATGTGAATAAGTAAATGTACTGTCAGCATTCCTAGTATTTCATTCCCACTTTCCATTTGAAAGTTTCATATTCTAAACAACTTTTTGAGCTGAAAACTTGATTGGATTGTAGAGCTCAACTCTGTGATGAAAGGATGACCTTAAATGTCTCAAAACACAGTTTTTTTCTGTGTATGGACATATTGAATGTGAATTTACTGCAATGAGACTCCATTCATCTTTGTCCTTTGTAACCCACCATGTCACCTTAAACCGTATTCAAAGTGTTCATTAATTCACAGCGTGTTATCTGGATTTGATTGATGGAAAGAAAAGCTTGGAACTGTGCAGCAGTTAGTAATTTCAGTCGGAAACCTAAACTGGCACTGTAATTCTAGTTTGACCATTACTTTCTGGAGGTGGTCACCTGGAAAGTGATGTGACCTTTCTGTTTATCTAGTATTTGACCGTAACCTGACTGTAACTGAAATACCAGCATTTAGGCTGGAGATCTGAAATGAATGTCAAAGTCACACAATTTCTATAGAATGAAATTATTGCCAGAATATGTGAAGTGTATAGTAAACTATTTTGATGTGAATTAACCAACCTAATATCTGAGCTGACAAAGCGTTCTTTGCATGTTTTGCATGAGTTTTGAGGGGGGACTGCAGTGAGAACATTTAAGCACCTCAACTGTTAACCATCCGCTGCTAACTAGTTCTCTCTTCTAACTCTCCACTACTCCTTATATGTCCACAGTAAAGCTTGGGAAGAGAAGTCAAGAAGGAACACATGGTAGCATAAGGACTGCACTGGAACACACTTTCTTACAAAAGTAGTTAAGCAGCTTCTCTCTAAACAAGAAGCTGAAATTTGAAGTTTAACTAGTTCTCCTTTCTGGGTGGGTTGTTTTTTTTGTTTTGTTTTGCTGTTTTTAGTCACATTGAATACGTAAAGGATGGACTGAAACATATGCGTTTGAAGTTCTATATTGAGGGCTCTGAACCAGGAAAGCGGGGAACAGTCCATGTGGAAGTCAAAGAGGTATGTACAGTTCCTTGATATAGCTGACAAGCCTACTCTTGGATTTAAACTACCAAAGAGGAAAAAAACAGAGCCTGAAAGTGTTTTCCTCATTACAGAATCCTGAGGGAGGAAAACCTGAAGTCCGTTACATATTTGTGGACGTTGACACCTATCCTAGAAGAACGATTATCATTGAAGACAACAGATAGCCAGTGATCGAAGTTGCTGCTTCATCTTACTCACTGTTGAATGATATTGGTGTAAGCAGTCCACACAGGAATTGTTTGATGTTTTTGATCATATCTTGCAGATTTCGAGTTAAATATAGGAAGTAACCTCTCAGGGCCTCCGTTAAAGTCTCTCATAACAACAGATCCAGAGTTTGAGGTGAAGCCAATGAAAAATAGTAGAGCCGTCACTTATGGCAAGTATTTTTGACATAGGAAAATAATGGCTCGTAATAAACTGTCTGATGCTGGATAATTCTCCTTAACACCTAAAATCTGCATCTTCCAAGGTTTCTGGTTTAGGTGGGGAGTTTCTTGTCTTCCTTTGCTTGGATTTCCCGCTAGCACTGCAATAAAGTAAGTGGTATTTGAAATGCAGACAAAAACTGTTTTCATTCTGAATACGTTTGTAGATAATTTATGTTAGTGTGTAAAGGAGATCTAGCCCAAATGCATCCAAGAATATGAATTGTGGAGACCCACACCCATGACAAATGACTAAACATAAAGACTCCAATATTGGTATCTTTTAAATAAATTACCAGCACCTGTACTTTCTTCTCCTTTCAAGGTCTGCCACCCTGCTCCACTGAGTAATGACAAGAGTGTTGTAGGTGCTCAGCACTGCCAACACTTTTTTTCATTAACATAACTAATCTACATCTTCCAGGAATTAGATTCATATAATTTTACCCAAAATCAAAAGCTCAACTCATGACCAAATTTATCTCTTGGGTTTCTTCATTAGTGCCATATGTCAATTATTAAACATAATCCTGTGTATTAATTGTGAGACTCAGTTGTGTCTGCCAAGCAGCACCACCTGAAAACTTTCAAGCTTTAATGTCTTACATATAACCATTTTCTTAAACACCAATGCATTTTTCTGTAGTTATCTATATATAATATGAGCTTTTTAGTTCACTAGTTGTTTATCCCTAAATTAAATATATTTAAATTAAATATACACTGATGTTTAGCTTCATTTAATGGTACATTTGGGGTGTTCTAAAGTTCATACAGTATTCCCTCATAAAAATACTGTAGATAGACATTTAGAAATACTTCACTGTTCAGTCTCCAGCAATCTCATCTTCATAGCCCTAACAACCACACAATACTTTTTTAGACCTGGATAGTTTTGCTTTATATTAAGTGTTTTGCTTTGTATTAAGTGTTGCAACTTTAGCTTCAGTCAGATCCTCGTATTGTTTGAAAGTATTCAATGAAAAGGAATCCCACATTTATTCCAACTCTATGAGTGTAGTAGAGAAGAAAAGCACGTGTTATAGCAAAACAGCTACCAATGTCAATCCATAATAAAGTGCAAGGTATTTTGGAGTTTCTACATTGGATAGAATATAACTGACTTTTGCTGTGCCAGCCAAAGGGATTTTTACAAAACTAACATCGGTTCAGACTGATCAAAGTGATTCCATATCTGTCAGTTTCAGCAGTGATTTTTTTTTTTTTTTTTTTAATCTATTAATGGATAATTGTCAAGACCAAAAAGTCTTTTACTCATAGTCAAAAGCTACAGAAGTCACTGTGATTCCCTACTGAAAGTATGAGAAGCCATCTTGGTACTTGTTAAGAAGTAACTCCAACAAACTTTTAATTTTCACTCATAGTTATTGGCATCATTAATGTTAATCTGAAAAGGTTTATTTAAACAATAAACCTTTTGTTTATTGAAGGGGGTAACTATTGCCCCCTTCATGTTATTTTTGTGAAAGTAATAGTTATTAACACATTTTAGTGTTGCTTATGACTCTTCCTAATTCTTAGCATTGCACTTTACTAAAACCTATAACCAAGTATAAAGAAAAAAAATCTGAGAACCCTCTGTTTTATTGCATACTGCTGCAGTAGTGACTGATAGCATTGCATGTCATGTTTTAAGTCCAGTTGCTGTAAACGTGTTACACGTGGAAGTTACTGAAAACGACTTCTGCAAGAGTTTTGTCACAAATACAAGACAGAGCAGTTAAGAGCATATCAGAAATACTGCAAGCTATACAATTGTATAACTTAATATTAAGCTTACTATCCTTAAGCCTGTGCTATACCTTTAGTATTCATCAACTTTTATGAAACCAGACTATATCAAAATACACAGTCTAGGCTAGAAAACTTGATGTTGTTTTTGCCCCTCCTTTATGAGTTTCTTCCATCTCAAACTGCCTGAAAGCCATTGTAAATTTCCATGTCAACAACAGAATTGACAAGCTAGATTTTTTTCCTATATCTCCGCGTTCCAGCTTTGCTCACCCATTAATCTGAATGCGGCTTGTTTTCAGTGGGCTTCACTGCTGAGGAAAGGAGTATTTCCTAAAGCAAGATGTAAACAACTTTTTAGAGTAAATGGTATCGTAAAAACAACGTGTCAAATCCAGTCCTTGAGGAAAAAAAGTAAATGAAGTGTCACACCCCAAAAGAAAGACATTAAAATAAAAACGGTGAAGAAAAGCCAGCTGTTAGTTTTACTTGTGTTTTAGAGCCTTGATTGCAGTGAAGAAAGAAACTGTCAGGACTAGAAGCTTTGTGGGAAGGAAAAGATTCTGACGTTGCATAATGATGTTTTTCAAACAGTGGAATTACAAGAAATATTTTATTAGACTTGTGGTAAAACAGCAAGAATCAGCCATTGGGTTAATGTCTGCATTTGACTTCAGCTCTAGAGAAAACAAAGTTTGATTATTTGCAAACAGGTTTCCATATATTTTTTTCAGTAGTAAGGAATTCCTAGCTTACTTAAAAATACAATGGTTTTCAAGGCTTGTGTGAAAGAACTATTTGAGAATCTGCGTTGCCTGGTCACTGTGAGACATCAGAATAGAAGTACTGAGAGTTGTCTTAAAAGGACTTGGTACCCTTGTCATATGTTGGCATTTGTGTCGGATATCAATATTGTGTGCTCTAGCTGGGAATAAATGCTGCGGTTTCAGGTGTCAGAAAAAGTCTTTGCAAAGTCAAAATAATGATTCTGTCTGGCACTTTGGCAACCAGTCTAGACCTATACAAGAAAAATGGAGACAGACCATAACAGGCAACAAGGAAGAGACAGATGCACAAGTATAATTTAAGAGGCACAGGTGGACGTAGAATGTCTAAAAGCAAAGCGCCAACCTCTGGCTTACGCACCACATTTCAAGAAATGAGAATCCAGAAAATCAAGTCAGGCGATTACTTTCAAACTATTTTTTGTTTAGAGTAGCCCCAATATGACAGGGTTATAAATAAAATGTTTCTTATATCCTGTACTTACATGGAGTGCGCTGGTGTCATTTCCAAAGCTCATCTCACTCCTGTGAAGTTGCAGGAAAGCAGGTGTGTGAGCGCACTTGCTGAAAGCAGCAGGATACACAGCTATGGTGGCACCCGCAAACAAAGTTAGAGCAGGTGCCAGTTACTTTCTGATGTGAAACTGTCATGCTATTGTGGAAAAAATAACTGCCAGGAAGTTGGAGCCAAAACACTAACATTTTCATGGAAATTAAATTTTAAATTTTGACTGTTGCAGAGTTAATAAAAATGTATATGCACAAAACCCCATTCTCCTTTAGGAAACAAAAGCACGTCACCCACAAGTGAAATGCTGTTTTTCCAGAAACACTGTGTGACAGATTATTCTAAATTTGAGGTAGATATGCAATTTGGTCTTAACTTTACCATCTCATCCCTCATTTTTGTGATGCCCAAACTTGTGTATATAGAGAATGGGCAGCCAACAGCCTTAGAACCGGTCTGTGGGAATAACATAGCTATGCTGTTACATGCGGGCCTCTGTTTGAGTCTAGCTTCCATGTTTGTGTATTTGAAACTTTCAAGTAATTAATTTTGTTAAAACTTTAAAATATCAAAAACTGACTACCTGGCTACTCTTTAATTAAGCTTTGGTAAACAGAAGTTCAGACTGATGGAAATAACATGTACACGGAAGCTTATAATTATCTACAAAAGGAGATGACAATATATCTAACATAAAATATCAGGTATTTAAAATGAATAGAAAATGCCAGTTTTATTTTTTTCTGGCCCTTCTTACACACCCTTTCCCTGAGGTGCCCACCCGTGGCTGTGAGGCCTGGCCCTGCCCTGCAGTGGGCCCCTTGGAGCCGGCTGTGTCCGCCATGGGACGGCCCAGGCCTCGCCTCATGGAGCCCTGCTTTACCAAATCTGAGGGCTCCTTTCTACCTCTCTGTTAGCTTAAGACATGAATGTCTCCCCTGACTTACCATCTCACCACACACAAGTATCTAGCTGAAACTTAACGGGACTTTAAACTAGAGCACCCTGGGGACCTCACTGCCACACACTGCTAAGCCCAGCATCATTCAGGGTTCACAGCCATTCATTCCCAGAGGTGGTGTGGTACCACCTGGCCCATTACGGTGTCTTCTCTAACTCTAAATCACGTACATGTGTCTGCTGCCACATCTTAAAACCTCCTGGTACTGCGCTGGGAAACCTTGGCAGAATAATCATGTTTATCCATCCTCCATTTAATTACAATTCCTCTTTATCTGAATCACAATTAGGTTCTCTAACATGATTTACCTTCTTGTATTACTCGCCACAATTAACTCTATTAACTTTCACTCATCCAAGTGCATTTTCACTTTTTATAGGAACATATTGTTTTACAATTTCGATCCTATTTTTTTTTTCTAAAATCGTAACAATTTCAGCCATAGCAATATCTTATTACAGCTGTTTTATATACAAATTAAGTATGTGGCTATATTCCTCAAAATCTGATTTGCTTCATTAGTGTTATAACAGTCATACTGGAGCTAGAAATGAATCGTATTTTGTGTGCTGTCTGGGACTGTGTTATCCTATATGTATTAACGCTGACCCAAAGTCCAATGGAGAAGCACGGATTTTCAGAATGCCACTGGTCACTTTTTTGGCATGATATGGCAAAAAGCAAGCTGTCACACAGTCAAGTGTGTGACACTGAAAAGGATAAATATGGGAGAGAAAAATACCAGAGACATCTCAAGAATTAAACCAGAAAGCAGCCTTCTATCAGCCATCTTGAGCACAAAAGCCCCATAATGAGCCACAACTGTTTTTCCCTGAAAACATCCATGAAAGATGTTCTACTTTACTATTTTTTTATATTCTTCCCACTTCCTTTCCCTGAATTTCTCTTTCAACACATCTTCAGGAGTCCTGCCAGCCTCTACATTTATTCCTCTTTTTATTCAAAATATTATGCCTTGCTTCTATGTCTGCATTTCTCTTCTTTACCTATATTTAAGTTAGCAAAATGAAAGATGAGGAAGAAATATTACACCACTGGTTTCCAAGGTATCTAGAGCTGACAGCTTTTCTCCTGTGCCTTTATCCAACTTTTCCATCACACTGGCTCATTTAAAAGGTGGTGTGAAATCTTATGTCCAGCACCCCATCCAAATCTCCAACCACTAACATCTAGAAAAGCTCCATATGTGCCTCAGTAGAAAATACTTCAAGGGGAATTAAAAAGAAATCAAATAAGCACAAGTATGTGATTCATGCTAAGATCAGAGCCAGTCAATTGTGGGTCTTTTCTCCTGTGTTGAGTGAATCGGCAGTTTGTCCTTGATAATCCCTCGCTCCATCCTGCATTGTAATGATAAAGGCTGGAAAAATACTGCTGCATTTGTTGATGGCTTCAGCCTTTGGGATAGAATAACAACATGAAAGTATATAGTTTTGTATTTTTGTAAAAACATACATGTTTCATGTTGAAAATACTAACTCTAAACCAACTGCCAATTATAGTCAGCCCAGTTTGGCTATCCGTTGTGCTACGCGACATGTGAGTGACATTACAGTGACTTCCTTTTCATGAACAACTGCCCTTGTGTTTCCTAAATTCTGTTTGCAAAGGAGAACTAATGTTCTTAAAAATGAAGTCATCAGAATGTCAAGAAAATTAATATGTACTCCACAGAGTGGAGTCTAGATATTTACATTTAACACACATTGTCAGGCAGTGCTGTAATCAGTGAGCAATCTTCCTGTGCGTGAGCATCAAATACTTGCACTGTATGCCCAGTCTTGTAGTTTCATTAATGTACTTTGTGATAAAGATCAGGAGAAACCAGCACAAACAGATCCATTCTGTGGTCATTAAAATGAGTTATAAATGGTTTCGCTGCTGTGACCATTGACATCGTGCCTGTGGGAGTTTCTACCTTTGAAACAGCAGACATTAGGTGGCTTCTAAAACCCATGTTTTATTCAGTCTTGGAACCTTGGTGAAGTTTCCTGTCTCTAATTCAAGGGTCATTCATCTCTTCTCTGGTAATAACAGTTTGCTGGAGGCCAGCTGCAGGCTGCTCTTTCACATCTCTGTGCACCGCTCAGGTTCCTCAGGTCATGCTTTCTGTAGCCATGCACTGTGTGACTCCATGCAGCTCACCCTGGGATTTTAAAGACAAGAAATAGCATGAATATGTTTGGAACTGCCTATAAATCACTGCTGCAACAGCGTTACACTTGCACACCGAAATAATTTACTTTGTAGAAATAAGGACTTGTGAGTAATGATACAGACATTTTCAGCATCCCAGAAAACAGTAACAAGAACAACACTGGGACTCAGGAAACACTGATTCTAAGCTAAGTTCTGTCAGTCATCCATTCTGGGAGCCTGGAATAAGCGTTTTTCTCTTCCTCTGCTACAATAATCACCTGCCTCAAATGAGTACTGTAAGAAGCAGGTAATGAATTCAGGCCTCACAAAGCCTGAATAAGCTCACACATCACTGCTCAGAAACCCAGAGAGACCAGTTTTCAGAAACCCCTGAGCCCCCCCTTTTAGACACACTTTAAGTCAGGTACTCCAAAGCATTTTTCCAGAATGAAAGTATCATCACTTCTGGCTATTAAAGTGATAGGTCAGGAAATGATAACAAAATATGTCATGACAGAGTAATAAATAAATAAATAAATAAACCAATATCAATCTTTTTTCTTTTGCCACACCTCACAAACTACATGATTATACAGGAAATTTTCATAGGAAACCAATAGTATTAACTCTGATAACAAAGAACTGAATGCTTCAGTGCCCCAGTCTTGTTTTTTCCTGGATATGCCGTGTCCCTGCACTGCAGTCAATCTCCATTTTTAGTAACAACCTCCTCACACTTGAAAAGACTGTGACAAAAAGAAGCTCACTTTTAAGCCCAGATTTAAAATAATAATAATAATAATAATAAAATAATAAAAAAGGCAGAACAAACAAAGAGTTTAATGCATAACAGAGCTAAAGCCATCAGTCTAGGAAAGTACAGATTTCTTCATGCATATAAAGAATAAAATAAATTTATTTAGGCTGAATTCAGCTTTCTCCTGATGCAAACAGGAGCCCTAGTACTGCATACCGTGAATGCTAGCACACACATCACTCCATGATATAATGGGCTGCACAAATAATAGCAATTAAAAGTCATTGAACTGCCATCTACTGTAAGTGATAACACTGATTTACAAAATGTGATCTGGAATACCATTTTAGGTCTAACCATTGTGCAGTACTGCAGGGTTTCTTTTTGAGTTTAACACCTCATAAAAATCATTCATCCAATGGGCCTGGGGAGCAGGTAAGGGCATGGAGCACAGCTCCTAGCCCCCATGAGCAGGAACAGAGCATGGTAAGGGTGAGCAGGAATCTCTTATGAACAGAACTACCCTCTGTGTGAAGCAGGGAACAAATCCGAGCTGGAAACGTGATCCAGCTGAAGGCATGCATATTACCTTTCACTGCAAGTGGTCTAACAAGTAGACTGTGTGGGATTTTGCTCCCTCATCTAAATTTAGTGGATATTGCGAAGCACTTGCAAACAGAAATTTGCAGGTTCACGTCTTGGACATGCATCTTGTAGAATTTAATCTACAACTGGCTCAGGCCCAGAAGGATTGATTACACAGATGGTCCCTGTGGTCTGTGCATCCAAACTAACTGGCACCTTGCAGCAAATGGCTGGGGAAAATCCACAGTGTGTTGGCAAGTAAACAAATTATTTGTAAGAGTGAAAAAGTATATGGGACCAATAAAACAGAAATCTGCCCACCTGTACTTTACAAGCAAAAAGGACAGCGATAACTGGTGAATCTCTCTTCACTGACAGGTCCAGCCCCATCGCACCTGGCTCTCATTTAACGTTTGATTAAAAGCACATAAGATGTCAAAGAATTTTTAGTCAATGCTTAAAAATTTTACATGATTTCATGTCCATGCGTGTTAATTAAACTTCCTAAGAGTTTTCATAATAGAGTCTCACAAGTCATGGAAAAAAAGCCACTAAATTGAGAGCAGATCTGAATTCTGAGATTGATTCTGTTCATGTGACAAAAAATAGCAGCTGTAGCAGATTTCCTAATACTGAACTTTATTAAGAGAACATAAATAATATCTATTTCCCATTTCTAAGCCCATTCACTTTTCTCTTGGCCCACTAGAACATTCCCTCTACAGTCTCTCCGGATTTCAAGGAACAGCAATCAACATCTGTGAGTCTCTGTGTAAGTGCAGAGAATACGCACTCCCTCAGCTTCTGCCATCATTTGTAGTTTAGCACCACCTTCCTACACACCAACGAATGACAACTTTGCACTGCCAGATCTTTTGGCACGAAGCCTTTGTACAAAAGCAAAGAATAAGCAAAATTCAAAAAAAAAAAAAAAAAAAAAAAAAAAAAAAAAAAAG